>NC_059196.1:35698988-35858988 GCF_020615455.1 Coregonus clupeaformis
ATGTGGAACCTAAAAACATCTGATTCTGAAAGCTCTCATTTTATCCTACTACATCATGTCTGCCCACAACCAATTGGGAAGAAAGTCGTTGGCCTAAATTTGAGAAAACTGACTGAAAACATTTTGCACATTAAGTTGCCTACATGAACAAGTTTTTAAACTTATGTGGCCCAGTCCCTCTAATACAACCACTATATATCTACAGTGAGGGAAAAAAGTATTTGATCCCCTGCTGATTTTGTACGTTTGCCCACTGACAAAGACATGATTAGTCTATAATTTTAATGGTAGGTTTATTTGAACAGTGAGAGACAGAATAACAACAACAAAAATCCAGAAAAATGCATGTCAAAGATGTTATAAATTGATTTGCATTTTAATGAGGGAAATAAGTATTTGACCCCTCTGCAAAACATGACTTAGTATTTGGTGGCAAAACCCTTGTTGGCAATCACAGAGGTCAGACGTTTCTTGTAGGTTAATAGGTTCCCTTGCAAGCACATCTCAGGAGGATTTTGTCCCAATCTCTCGCAGATCTTCTCCAAGTCATTAAGGTTTCGAGCCTGACGCTTGGCAACTCGAACCTTCAGCTCCTCCACAGATTTTCTGTGGGATTAGGTCTGGAGACTCGCAGGCCACTCCAGGACCTTAATGTGCTTCTTCTTGAGCCACTCCTTTGTTTCCTTGGCCGTGTGTTTTGGGTCATTGTCATGCTGGAATACCCATCCACTACCCATTTTCAATGCCCTGGCTGAGGGAAGGAGGTTCTCACCAAGATTTGACGGTACATGGCCCCGCCCATCGCCCCTTTGATGCGGTGAAGTTGTCCTGTCCCTTTAGCAGATAAACACCCCAAGCATAATGTTTCCAACTCCATGTTTGACGGTGGGGATGGTGTTCTTGGGGCCATAGGCAGCATTCCTCCTCCTCCAAACACGGCGAGTTGAGTTGATGGCAAAGAGCTCGATTTTGGTCTCATCTGATCACAACACTTTCACCCAGTTCCTCCTCTGAATCATTCAGATGTTCATTGGCAAACTTCAGACGGGCCTGTATATGTGCTTTCTTGAGCAGGGGGACCTTTGCGGGTTGCAGGATTTCAGTCCTTCACGGCGTAGTGTGTTACCAATTGTTTTCTTGGTGACTATGGTCCCAGTCTTGAGATCATTGACAAGATCCTCCGTGTAGTTCTGGGCTGATTCCTCACCGTTCTCATGATCATTGCATCTCCATGAGGTGAGATCTTGCATGGAGCCCCCAGGCCGAGGAAGATTGACAGTTATTTTGTGTTTCTTCCATTTGCGAATAATCGCACAAGTATTGTCACCTTCTCACTAAGCTGCTTGGCGATGGTCTTGTAGCCCATTCCAGCCTTGGGTAGGTCTACAATCTTGTCCCTGACATCTTTGGAGAGCTCTTTGGTCTTGGCCATGGTGGAGAGAGTTTGGAATCTGATTGGAGTGATTGCTTCTGTGGACAGGTGTCACTTTTATCCAGGTAACAACTGAGATTAGGAGGACTCCCTTTCAGAGTGTGACTCCTAATCTCAGCTCGTTACCTGTATAAAAGACACCTGGGAGCCAGAAATCATTCTGATTGAGAGGGTCAAATACTTATTTCCTCATTAAAATGCAAATCAATTTATAACATTTTTTGGACATCGCTTTTTTCTGGATTTTCTCCGGGTTTTTCTTTGTTATTCTGTCTCTCACTGTTCAAATAAACCTACCATTAAAATTATAGACTGATCATGTCTTTGTCAGTGGGCAAACGTACAAAATCAGCAGGGGATCAAATACTTTTTTCCCTCACTGTATAGTTTACCCCCAGTCCCTGTAATACAACCACAATCCACTATGTATCTCTAGTTTACCCCCAGTCCATCTAGTACAACCACTATATCTATCTAGTTTACCCCCAGTTCCTTTAGTACAACATTTAACAATTAAGTAATTTAGCAGACGCTCTTATCCAGAGCGACTTACAAATACAACCACTATACATCTCTAGTTTACCCCCAGTCCCTCTAGTACAACCACTATATGTCTCTAGTTTACCCCCAGTCCTGTCTTGTCTTGTCCTGTCTTGTCTTGTCCTGTGTAGAGTACACTGAAGCAGAGTCTGGCAAGAGGGGAGGCTCCATTGAACCATTCTTTTAGCTGTAAACTGAAGCCCCAGACACTATGTTCCAATAGTGCACTGCTTTCGACCAGGGCCTACAGGGCTGTTCCTGGCTCTTAATAACAGCATTATTACACAGGTATAGAGAGTTAACATACATAAGGTGCTATTATTAAACTTACTTGAGGAAGTATCTTTGTCCAGAGGGGGTCTTGGCCATCTCCCAGCCCGGGGGCAGGGGCATGTCCTCCGGGATCTCATAAGACGACTGTCGGAGGTGTGATGGGGGGGCACCAGCAGGGACCATGCCTAACAGGGGAGATACTGCCCCTAGCTGCAGGGAGGCCGGGGACGAGTGGGCGCGCACGTGGTGGGGGGCGATGGCACCAGCCGTACCTGCGTCTGTGCTGGCCTGGGAGGAAGAGAGAGGAGGGTGGAGGAGAGAGGAGAAGATGGAGGAGGAGAGAGGAGGAGAGGGAAGATGAGGAGGAGAGGGGAGAAGAGGAGGAGAGGGGGAATGAAGAGGAGGAGGAGGAGGGAGGAGAGGAGGAGGAGCAGTAGGAGAGGAGGAGGAGTAGGAGAGGAGGAGGATGAGGGAGAGAGGGGGGGAGTAGGAAGAGAGTAGGAGATGGGAGTAGGAGAGGGGAGTAGGAGAGGAGAGTCAGGGAAGTGATTCACTCTAACAATGGCACATGACCAGTAATGTACACCAGATTACTGATGGAAAGTTTGTATACAAAACACCTCATTAAATGTTGTTCAATCATGTTCCTCACTATTCACTTCAAAGTAATTAAATCAATTCATTATAGTCACGTTCTATAACGAGTTGAGTAGCTCAGCTGGTAGAGCACTGCGCTTGTAACGCCAAGGTAGTGGGTTCGATCCCCGGGACCACCCATACACAAAAAAATGTATGCACGCATGACTGTAAGTCGCTTTGGATAAAAGCGTCTGCTAAATGGCATATTATTATTATTATTATTAAAAAAGAAATAAAGTGGTTGTTGTTCCATGCAATAAGAACAAACTTTCTGTTCATAAACTTGAATAAACCAAACATTGTGATAATAAATTGGCCTAGTATCACTGCTCGGCTTCTAAAGACGGGAGGAGAGGAGAAGAGGGCTGCTGCAGCAGCCTGCTAAAGTGGAACAGGGAATCAGGGACAACAACTCTGGAAGTCCCGAAAGCGCATACTCCGACACGTCTATGCCACCGTGAAACCGCGCATGCGCACTGTTGGCTCAACTCACTCATTAAAGATCATAAACTGAAAGGGAAAACATTGTAAATAGGCTACGAGTGATCCCACCACATGATTTCGTAAGCTTTTTACTAACATTAAAGGGCATGCATTGTTTAACTAAACCGGCAGGTTTTACTCCTGCACAAACGGACCTGTTGCAAGCATAGGGCCTAGGCTGCAGTCCATTTTTCGATCACAGACATTTTCTTTTCATTTACAAACATCAAACGTAACAACTTTTTTATCAATCTTAAAACGAATATTATGTTAATCTTGGTGTATTAATTAAATAATAATTTTCGGCAATGCAATACACTACATTATATGAAGCCTACATAAGATATATCTGCAACTTGAAACTATTGGAATAACTTACAAAATTAACTATAGTAATAGCACGTAGTACTAGTCATATGCGTAACACTTAAAAAAGTTATTCAACAACTCCTCAAAAAATTAACCTTCTCAAGCTGATTCATCTTGATTTAGGTAACAGCAGATAACTTCTAATTTAATATAATTAACGTTTTTGGGACACTCCTGACTAGGAACATGCGTGGGTAAAAGTAAAACAACTGAACGGATTTCTCTCTTTATAGTTGCTGAAGTGTCTGGGGGCTTTGTAGCTGGGTTGTGCGTGAGGGTGGTCTCTCTCGTCTTACTTGTCTGGAGTGGGATTTTGGCTCTGGCGGTTTGAAGAAGGAATCGGAAGCTTCCTCATCCTCATAGGGACGGAGGGGGACGATGGTATTTTTTCGGGTTCATAACAGCGTTGAAAAGGGCCTCCAGGTCAGTCTCGGAGTCGCCACGGACGTGGATGATCTGGTGGCCGGCTGGGGGGTTGTGTTGGCTCGGATCCATGTTTATTCCAAAAACAATCCAAAAAGTATTTGCCAGAGAAAAAAATATGTATAAAAAGATTAAACTCAAAGAGCCCAAAATCAATCCAGAGTTTTTCGGAGAGCGAAACTCGAAACCTCGATCATCGAAAGTTAGTCAAAGTGAGTCCAAAAGTAAATTTGGTAAAGTTATCCCAACAGCTATCTATCGTAATCTCCAGAAACTGTACACTTCTTTTTGATGTTTCGGAAGGACACACTGTGCAATACAACAACGCGCATATCTACCGAACTGTATCTGTAACTTTTCCACAAAAAAAACACAAAGAAAAAGTTGAAAACGTTTACCTGGCTAAACTCAAATTACTGCACAGATTTACCATCGAAAGTTTTCCGATTTTTCCATCGAAAAACGAGTGACAGCGCACATTGCAAATCACTGCCTTCTCACTGTTGTAAAGTTGAGTCTGACTTGGTTCTAAACTTCGGGCAGGACATCAAACTCTGACTCATGTGATCTGAGCCCAGAACGGGCGGGGCTTTAAAGAGACGGAGAGAACTTTCTCCACAGGCAAATTAAATTAAAACCCTGCTACCGTTCTTTATGTTTTAGACAAATCTGGAGTGTTTTGGTGTGGATAAAGTTGTTATTTTAATTATACTGAACAAAAATATAAATGCAACATGCAACAATTTCAAAGATTTTACTGAGATACAGTTCATATAAGGAAATCAGTAAATTGAAATAAATTCATTAGGACCTAATCTATAGATTTCACATGACTGGGAATACAGATAATAATAATATAATAATATGCCATTTAGCAGACGTTTTTATCCAAAGCGACTTACAGTCATGCGTGCATACATTATTTATTTTTTTGTGTATGGGTGGTCCCGGGGATCAAACCCACTACCTTGGCGTTACAAGCGCCGTGCTCTACCAGCTGAGCTATGGCGCTAGTCACAAATACCTTTTTAAAAAGGTAGGGGCGTGGGTCAGAAAACCAGTCAGTCTCTGGTGTGAACACCATTTTCCTCATGCAGAGCGTAACATCTCCTTCGCATAGAGTTGATCAGGCTGTTGATTGTGGCCTGTGGAATATTGTCCCACTCCTCTTCAATGGCTGTGCAAAGTTGCTGGATACTGGCGGGAACTGGAACACGCTGTCCTACGCGTCGATCCAGAGCATCCCAAACATGCTCAATGGGTGACATGTCTGGTGAGTATGCAGAACTGGGACATTTTCAGCTTCAAGGAATTGTGTACAGATCCTTGTGACATGGGGCCGTGCATTATCATGCTGAAACATGAGGTGATGGTGGCGGATGAATGGCACGACAATGGGCCTCAGGATCTTGTCACGGTATCTCTGTGCATTCAAATTGCCATCGATAAAATACAATTGTGTTTGTTGTCCGTAGCTTATGCCAGCCCATACCATAACCCCACTGCCACCATGGGGCGCTCTGTTCACAACGATGACTTCAGCAAACCACTCGCCCACACGACGCCATACACGTGGTCTGCGGTTGTGAGGCCGTTTGGGAATACTGCCAAATTCTCTAAAACGATGTTGGAGGTGGCTTATGGTAGATAAATTAACATTCCTGCAGTCAGCATGCCAATTGCACGCTCCCTCAAAACTTGAGACATCTGTGGCATTGTGTTGTGTGACAAAACTGCACATTTTACAGTGGTCTTTTATTGTCCCCAGCACAAGGTGCACCTGTGTAATGATCATGCTGTTTAATCAGCCTCTTGATATGCCACCTGTCAGGTGGATGGATTCTCTTGGCAAAGGCGAAAGGCTCACTAACAGGGATGTAAACAAATTTGTGCAAATAATTTGAGAGAAATAAGCTTTCTGAGCGTATGGAACATTTCTGTGATCTTTTATTTCAGCTCATGAAACATAGGACCAACACTTTACATGTTGCGTTTATATTTTTGCTCAGTGTATTATAGCAAGTTATTTGTCATTTAGAAACACTTATATCATGCTAGTAAGTTATTTATAAACTATAGTTGTCATGTTCTAACTTTGCTTTGTTGTCAAAACATCTCTAACATTAGATTAAACTCAACAGTCTTTACTCTGCCTGCTGTTCCCCCTATGGTCATCCCCCCACACCCTCAACAGTCTTTACTCTGCCTGCTGTTCCCCCTATCGTCGTCCCCCCCCCCACCTCCTCAACAGTCTTTACTCTGCCTGCTGTTCCCCCTATCGTCCCCCCCCCCACCTACTCAACAGTCTTTACTCTGCCTGCTCATCCCCCCCCACCTCCTCAACAGTCTTTACTCTGCTGCTGTTCCCCCCTATCGTCATCACCCCTCAACAGTCTTTACTCTGCCTGCTGTTCCCCCTATGGTCATCCCCCCACCTCCTCAACAGTCTTTACTCTGCCTGCTGTTCCCCCTATGGTCATCCCCCCCCCCCTCCAACAGTTTTTACTCTGCCTGCTGTTCCCCTATGGTCACCCCCCACCTCCTCAACAGTCTTTACTCTGCCTGCTGTTCCCCCATCGTCCCCCCACCTCTTCAACAGTCTTTACTCTGCCTGCTGTTCCCCCTATCGCCCCCCATGTCCTCAAACAGTCTTTACTCTGCCTGCTGTTCCCCTATCGTCCCCCCCATGTCCTCAACAGTCTTTACTCTGCCTGCTGTTCCCCCTATGGTCATCCCCCACACCCTCAACAGTCTTTACTCTGCCTGCTGTTCCCCCTATCGTCCCCCCCCCCACCTCCTCAACAGTCTTTACTCTGCCTGCTGTTCCCCTATCGCCCCCCCACCTCCTCAACAGTCTTTACTCTGCCTGCTGTTCCCCCTATCGTCATCACCCCCTCAACAGTCTTTACTCTGCCTGCTGTTCCCCCTATGGTCATCCCCCCCACCCCTCAACAGTTTTTACTCTGCCTGTGTTCCCTATGGTCACCCCCCCACCTCCTCAACAGTCTTTACTCTGCCTGCTGTTCCCCCTATGGTCATCCCCTCCACCCCTCAACAGTTTTTCACTCTGCCTGCTGTTCCCCCTATGGTCACCCCCCCATGTCCTCAACAGTCTTTACTCTGCCTGCTGTTCCCCCTATCGTCCCCCCACCTCCAACAGTCTTTACTCTGCCTGCTGTTCCCCTATCGCCCCCCATGTCCTCGACAGTCTTTACTCTGCCTGCTGTTCCCCCTATCACCCCCCCCCCCATGTCCTCAACAGTCTTTACTCTGCCTGCTGTTCCCCTATCACCCCCATGTCCTCAACAGTCTTTACTCTGCCTGCTGTTCCCCTATCACCCCCATGTCCTCAAGCAGTCTTTACTCTGCCTGCTGTTCCCCATGGTCATCCCCCCATGTCCTCAACAGTCTTTACTCTGCCTGCTCTTCCCCCTATGGTCATCCCCCCCACCTCCTCAACAGTCTTTACTCTGCCTGCTGTTCCCCCTATGGTCATCCCCCCCACACCCTCAACAGTCTTTACTCTGCCTGCTGTTCCCCTATCATCATCACCCCCTCAACAGTCTTTACTCTGCCTGCTGTTCCCCCTATCGTCCCCCACCTCCTCAACAGTCTTTACTCTGCCTGCTGTTCCCCCTATCGTCATCCCCCCACCCCCTCAACAGTCTTTACTCTGCCTGCTGTTCCCACTATCGTCCCCCCCCCCATGTCCTCAACAGTCTTTACTCTTTCTCCACCCCAATGGTCATGTATGTATTCATCACTGCTACGGTTCTGATATATAGTGCTCTTTCTATTTCTATTGTGGGTTTTTATTACCATTGTCATTATTTTATTTCACTAGTCCTGTAATCACACCTGGAACCCTGTGCATGTGACTATTAAAACTCTGAATCTGAATCTGACAATGTAGGATGGATATTCTCTTTATACACCATTTCCCAAGAAGAAACAAGAACAATGGGACAATTGATAATGAGCAGCTAATAACATTCGCAAATAAATTTAATCTCGTCACATCAAATAATCACAAACCGCACTTGAAGTTGTCTAGTCAGTCATTATAAATAACAAAACATCTCTCTCTCTCTCTCTCTCTCTCTCTCTCTCTCTCTCTCTCTCTATATATATACAGTGATGCTAGAAAAAGTAGTCCCATGCAGTTCCCATAATTGTTATGCAAATGTCCTCCATGCTTCATTGAGAAATCATTTTGTCAAGACCCAGTCTCTTTGGACATAGACCCTGTTTCCCTAAACCCCTATTAATGCTCTGCAGGCACTGTAAAGAACTGTTGAATGGGAGAGAGTAGTCACTATGTCTGTCTGTCTCTGCTATTTATTAATTTATTCACACAGACAGATAATATCTAAAAGTTGGCAGTGCTTTATCTAACTAACTTAAACAGTGTTAGTGTAACTCTGTAAGTTCCAGAACATTTGATTTATCTTTTTTAAGAGGTAGGAAACATGCAATAATACCACCTTTATAACATGTTTACAACACAACACTAGCTATTATTTTGTTTGTTTATTACAAAAATATTTTGTTAGTTTATTACTACTATTTTGTTCCATGAATCTTCAGAAGTTGTGACGGATTTTCGAGAGCAGCTGTATTAAATAGAGGTAGAGATGTATAGTAGCAGTATATATACTGCCCTGACTCTTCATATATATACTGCCCTGACTCTTCATATATATACTGCCCTGACTCTTCATATATATACTGCCCTGACTCTTCATATATATACTGCCCTGACTCTTCATATATATTACTGCCCTGACTCTTCATATATAGACTGCCCTGACTCTTCATATATATACTGCCCTGACTCTTCATATATAGACTGCCCTGACTCTTCATATATATACTGCCCTGACTCTTCATATATAGACTGCCCTGACTCTTCATATATATACTGCCCTGACTCTTCATATATAGACTGCCCTGACTCTTCATATATATACTGCCCTGACTCTTCATATATATACTGCCCTGACTCTTCATATATATACTGCCCTGACTCTTCATATATAGACTGCCCTGACTCTTCATATATATACTGCCCTGACTCTTCATATATATACTGCCCTGACTCTTCATATATATACTGCCCTGACTCTTCATATATATACTGCCCTGACTCTTCATATATATACTGCCCTGACTCTTCATATATATACTGCCCTGACTCTTCATATATAGACTGCCCTGACTCTTCATATATATACTGCCCTGACTCTTCATATATATACTGCCCTGACTCTTCATATATATACTGCCCTGACTCTTCATATATAGACTGCCCTGACTCTTCATATATATACTGCCCTGACTCTTCATATATAGACTGCCCTGACTCTTCATATATATACTGCCCTGACTCTTCATATATATACGCCCTGACTCTTCATATATAGACTGCCCTGACTCTTCATATATAGACTGCCCTGACTCTTCATATATAGACTGCCCTGGACTCTTCATATATACTGCCCTGACTCTTCATATATATACTGCCCTGACTCTTCATATATATACTGCCCTGACTCTTCATATATAGACTGCCCTGACTCTTCATATATATACTGCCCTGACTCTTCATATAAGACTGCCCTGACTCTTCATATATACTGCCCTGACTCTTCATATATATACTGCCCTGACTCTTCATATATATACTGCCCTGACTCTTCATATATATACTGCCCTGACTCTTCATATATACTGCCCTGACTCTTCATATAGACGCCCTGACTCTTCATATATATACTGCCCTGACTTTCATATATATACTGCCCTGACTCTTCATATATAACTGCCCTGACTCTTCATAGCCTCTATAGACTGCCCTGACTCTTCATATATATACTGCCCTGACTCTTCATATATAGACTGCCCTGACTCTTCATATATCTGCCCTGACTCTTCATATATATACTGCCCTGACTCTTCATATAGACTGCCCCTGACTCTTCATATATATACTGCCCTGACTCTTCATATAACTGCCCTGACTCTTCATATATATACTGCCCTGACTCTTCATATATATACTGCCCTGACTCTTCATATATACTGCCCTGACTCTTCATATATAGACTGCCCTGACTCTTCATATATATACTGCCCTGACTCTTCATATATACTGCCCTGACTCTTCATATATACTGCCCTGACTCTTCATATATGACTGCCCTGACTCTTCATATATAGACTGCTCTGGACTCTTCATATATATACTGCCCTGACTCTTCATATATATACTGCCCTGACTCTTCATATATAGACTGCCCTGACTCTTCATATATAGACTGCCCTGACTCTTCATATATATACTGCCCTGACTCTTCATATAGACTGCCCTGACTCTTCATATATACTGCCCTGACTCTTCATATATATACTGCCCTGACTCTTCATATATATACTGCCCTGACTCTTCATATATATACTGCCCTGACTCTTCATATATAGACTGCCCTGACTCTTCATATAGACTGCCCTGACTCTTCATATATAGACTGCCCTGACTCTTCATATATAACTGCCCTGACTCTTCATATATACTGCCCTGACTCTTCATATATAGACTGCCCTGACTCTTCATATATATACTGCCCTGACTCTTCATATATATACTGCCCTGACTCTTCATATATATACTGCCCTGACTCTTCATATAGCTGCCCTGACTCTTCATATATATACTGCCCTGACTCTTCATATATATACTGCCCTGACTCTTCATATATAGACTGCCCTGACTCTTCATATATAGACTGCCCTGACTCTTCCATATATAGACTGCCCTGACTCTTCATATATACTGCCCTGACTCTTCATATATACTGCCCTGACTCTTCATATATAGACTGCCCTGACTCTTCATATAGACTGCCCTGACTCTTCATATATAGACTGCCCTGACTCTTCATATATCTGCCCTGACTCTTCATATATAACTGCCCTGACTCTTCATATATAGACTGCCCTGACTCTTCATATATAGACTGCCCTGACTCTTCATATATAGACTGCCCTGACTCTTCATATATAGACTGCCCTGACTCTTCATATATAGACTGCCCTGACTCTTCATATATAGACTGCCCTGACTCTTCATATATAACTGCCCTGACTCTTCATATATATACTGCCCTGACTCTTCATATATAGTGACTAGCCCTGACTCTTCATATATATACTGCCCTGACTCTTCATATATATACTGCCCTGACTCTTCATATATAGACTGCCCTGACTCTTCATATAGACTGCCCTGACTCTTCATATATAGACTGCCCTGACTCTTCATATATACTGCCCTGACTCTTCATATATAGACTGCCCTGACTCTTCATATATAGACTGCCCTGACTCTTCATATATAGACTGCCCTGACTCTTCATATAGACTGCCCTGACTCTTCATATATAGACTGCCTGACTCTTCATATATATACTGCCCTGACTCTTCATATATAGACTGCCCTGACTCTTCATATATAGACTGCCCTGACTCTTCATATATAGACTGCCCTGACTCTTCATAGACTGCCCTGACTCTTCATATAGACTGCCCTGACTCTTCATATATAGACTGCCCTGACTCTTCATATAGACTGCCCTGACTCTTCATATATAGACTGCCCTGACTCTTCATATATAGACTGCCCTGACTCTTCATATATAGACTGCCCTGACTCTTCATATATAGACTGCCCTGACTCTTCATATATAGACTGCCCTGACTCTTCATATATATACTGTCCCCTGACTCTTCATATATAGACTGCCCTGACTCTTCATATAGACTGCCCTGACTCTTCATATATAGACTGCCCTGACTCTTCATATATAGACTGCCCTGACTCTTCATATATGACTGCCCTGACTCTTCATATAGACTGCCCTGACTCTTCATATATAGACTGCCCTGACTCTTCATATATAGACTGCCCTGACTCTTCA
Source organism: Coregonus clupeaformis (assembly GCF_020615455.1). Lineage (NCBI taxonomy): Eukaryota > Metazoa > Chordata > Actinopteri > Salmoniformes > Salmonidae > Coregonus > Coregonus clupeaformis. Next base: position 35,711,124 of record NC_059196.1, read on the forward strand.
TATATAGACTGCCCTGACTCTTCATATATAGACTGCCCTGACTCTTCATATATAGACTGCCCTGACTCTTCATATATAGACTGCCCTGACTCTTCATATAGACTGCCCTGACTCTTCATATATAGACTGCCCTGACTCTTCATATATAGACTGCCCTGACTCTTCATATATAGACTGCCCTGACTCTTCATATATAGACTGCCTGACTCTTCATATATAGACTGCCCTGACTCTTCATATATAGACTGCCCTGACTCTTCATATATAGACTGCCCTGACTCTTCATATATAGACTGCCCTGACTCTTCATATAGACTGCCCTGACTCTTCATATATAGACTGCCCTGACTCTTCATATATAGACTGCCCTGACTCTTCATATATAGACTGCCCTGACTCTTCATATATAGACTGCCCATGACTCTTCATATATAGACTGCCCTGACTCTTCATATATAGACTGCCCTGACTCTTCATATATGACTGCCCTGACTCTTCATATATAGACTGCCCTGACTCTTCATATAGACTGCCCTGACTCTTCATATATAGACTGCCCTGACTCTTCATATATAGACTGCCCTGACTCTTCATATATAGACTGCCCTGACTCTTCATATATAGACTGCCCTGACTCTTCATATATAGACTGCCCTGACTCTTCATATATAGACTGCCCTGACTCTTCATATATAGACTGCCCTGACTCTTCATATATAGACTGCCCTGACTCTTCATATATAGACTGCCCTGACTCTTCATATATAGACTGCCCTGACTCTTCATATATAGACTGCCCTGACTCTTCATATATAGACTGCCCTGACTCTTCATATATAGACTGCCCTGACTCTTCATATATAGACTGCCCTGACTCTTCATATAGACTGCCCTGACTCTTCATATATAGACTGCCCTGACTCTTCATATATAGACTGCCCTGACTCTTCATATATAGACTGCCCTGACTCTTCATATATGACTGCCCTGACTCTTCATATATAGACTGCCCTGACTCTTCATATATAGACTGCCCTGACTCTTCATATATAGACTGCCCTGACTCTTCATATATAGACTGCCCTGACTCTTCATATATAGACTGCCCTGACTCTTCATATATAGACTGCCCTGACTCTTCATATATAGACTGCCCTGACTCTTCATATATAGACTGCCCTGACTCTTCATATATAGACTGCCCTGACTCTTCATATATAGACTGCCCTGACTCTTCATATATAGACTGCCCTGACTCTTCATATATAGACTGCCCTGACTCTTCATATATAGACTGCCCTGACTCTTCATATATAGACTGCCCTGACTCTTCATATATAGACTGCCCTGACTCTTCATATATAGACTGCCCTGACTCTTCATATATAGACTGCCCTGACTCTTCATATATAGACTGCCCTGACTCTTCATATATAGACTGCCCTGACTCTTCATATAGACTGCCCTGACTCTTCATATATAGACTGCCCTGACTCTTCATATATAGACTGCCCTGACTCTTCATATATAGACTGCCCTGACTCTTCATATATAGACTGCCCTGACTCTTCATATATAGACTGCCCTGACTCTTCATATATGACTGCCCCTGACTCTTCATATTAGACTGCCCTGACTCTTCATATATAGACTGCCCTGACTCTTCATATATAAGACTGCCCTGACTCTTCATATATAGACTGCCCTGACTCTTCATATATAGACTGCCCTGACTCTTCATATATAGACTGCCCTGACTCTTCATATATAGACTGCCCTGACTCTTCATATATAGACTGCCCTGACTCTTCATATATAGACTGCCCTGACTCTTCATATATAGACTGCCCTGACTCTTCTAATATTAGACTGCCCTGACTCTTCATATATAGACTGCCCATGACTCTTCATATATAGACTGCCCTGACTCTTCATATATATACTGCCCTGACTCTTCATATATAGACTGCCCTGACTCTAATATCATATATGACTGCCCTGACTCTTCATATATAGACTGCCCTGACTCTTCATAAATAGACTGCCCTGACTCTTCATATATAGACTGCCCTGACTCTTCATATATAGACTGCCCTTACTCTTCATATATAGACTGCCCTGACTTTTCATATATAGACTGCTGATGACTCTTCATATATATACTGTTGATGTCGCATAGACTGTTGATGACTCTTCATATATAGACTGTTGATGACTCTTCATATATAGACTGCTGATGACTCTTCATATATAGACTGTTGATGACTCATAGACTGTTGATGACTCTTCATATATATACTGCCCTGACTCTTCATATATAACTGTTGATGACTCATAGACTGCCATGACTCTTCATATATAGACTGTTGTGACTCATAGACTGTTGATGACTCTTCATATATATACTGCCCTGACTCTTCATATATAGACTGCCCTGACTCTTCATATATAGACTGCCCTGACTCTTCATATATAGACTGCCCTGACTCTTCATATATAGACTGCCTTGATGACTCTTCATATATAGACTGCCCTGACTCTTCATATACTGACTGCCCTGACTCTTCATATATAGACTGCCCTGACTCTTCATATATAGACTGCCCTGACTCTTCATATAGACTGCCCTGACTCTTCATATAGACTGCCCTGACTCTTCATATATAGACTGCCCTGACTCTTCATATATAGACTGCCCTGACTCTTCATATATAGACTGCCCTGACTCTTCATATATAGACTGCCCTGACTCTTCATATATAGACTGCCCTGAATCTTCATATATATACTGCCCTGACTCTTCATATATAGACTGCCCTGACTCTTCATATATAGACTGCCCTGACTCTTCATATATAGACTGCCCTGACTCTTCATATATAGACTGCCCTGACTCTTCATATATAGACTGCCCTGACTCTTCATATATAGACTGCCCTGACTCTTCATATATAGACTGTTGATGACTCTTCATATATAGACTGCCCTGACTCTTCATATATAGACTGTTGATGACTCTTCATATATAGACTGCCCTGACTCTTCATATATATATTGCCCTGACTCTTCATATATAGACTGCCCTGACTCTTCATATATAGACTGCCTGGACTCTTCATATATATACTGCCCTGACTCTTCATATATAGACTGCCCTGACTCTTCATATATAGACTGTTGATGACTCTTCATATATAGACTGCCCTGACTCTTCATATATATACTGCCCTGACTCTTCATATATTGACTGCCCTGACTCTATATATATATACTGCCCTGACTCTTCATATATAGACTGCCCTGACTCTTCATAAATAGACTGCCCTGACTCTTCATATATAGACTGCCCTGACTCTTCATATATAGACTGCCCTTACTCTTCATATATAGACTGCCCTGACTTTTCATATATGACTGTTGATGACTCTTCATATATATACTGTTGATGTCGCATAGACTGTTGATGACTCTTCATATATAGACTGTTGATGACTCTTCATATATAGACTGTTGATGACTCTTCATATATAGACTGTTGATGACTCATAGACTGTTGATGACTCTTCATATATATACTGCCCTGACTCTTCATATATATACTGTTGATGACTCTAGACTGTTGATGACTCTTCATATATAGACTGTTGATGACTCATAGACTGTTGATGACTCTTCATATATATAACTGCCCTGACTCTTCATATATAGACTGTCTATGACTCATAGACTGCTGATATTCATATATAGACTGTTGACCCGACTGTTGATGACTCTTCATATATAGACTGTTGATGACTTCCTAGACTGCTGATGACTCTTCATATATAGACTGTTGATGACTCATAGACTGTTGATGACTCTTCATATATAGACTGTTGATGACTAATAGACTGTTGATGACTCTTCATATATAGACTTTTGATGACTCTTCATATATATACTGCCCTGACTCTTCATATGTAGACTGTTGATGACTTATAGACTGTTGATGACTCTTCATATATAGACCTTTGACCTGACTCTTCATATATATACTGCCCTGACTCTTCATATATATACTGCCCTGACTCTTCATATATATACTGCCCTGACTCTTCATATATATACTGCCCTGACTCTTCATATATACACTGCCCTGACTCTTCATATATATACTGCCCTGACTCTTCATATATATACTGCCCTGACTCTTCAGATATAGACTGCCCTGACTCTTCATATATAGACTGCCCTGACTCTTCATATATAGACTGCCCTGACTCTATATATATATATACTGCCCTGACTCTTCATATATATACTGCCCTGACTCTTCATATATAGACTGCCCTGACTCTTCATATATAGACTACCCTGACTCTTCATATATAGACTGCCCTGACTCTTCATATATAGACTGCCCTGACTCTTCATATATAGACTGCCCTGACTCTTCATATATAGACTGCCCTGACTCTTCATATATAGACTGCCCTGACTCTTCATATATAGACTGCCCTGACTCTTCATATATAGACTGCCCTGACTCTTCATATATAGACTGCCCTGACTCTTCATATATAGACTGCCCTGACTCTTCATATATAGACTGCCCTGACTCTTCATATATAGACTGCCCTGACTCTTCATATATAGACTGCCCTGACTCTTCATATATAGACTGCCCTGACTCTTCATATATAGACTGCCCTGACTCTTCATATATAGACTGCCCTGACTCTTCATATATAGACTGCCCTGACTCTTCATATATAGACTGCCCTGACTCTTCATATATAGACTGCCCTGACTCTTCATATATAGACTGCCCTGACTCTTCATATATAGACTGCCCTGACTCTTCATATATAGACTGCCCTGACTCTTCATATATAGACTGCCCTGACTCTTCATATATAGACTGCCCTGACTCTTCATATATAGACTGCCCTGACTCTTCATATATAGACTGCCCTGACTCTTCATATATAGACTGCCCTGACTCTTCATATATAGACTGCCCTGACTCTTCATATATAGACTGCCCTGACTCTTCATATATGACTGCCCTGACTCTTCATATATAGACTGCCCTGACTCTTCATATATAGACTGCCCTGACTCTTCATATATAGACTGCCCTGACTCTTCATAATATAGACTGCCCTGACTCTTCATATATAGACTGCCCTGACTCTTCATATATAGACTGCCCTGACTCTTCATATAGACTGCCCTGACTCTTCATATATAGACTGCCCTGACTCTTCATATATAGACTGCCCTGACTCTCTCATATATAGACTGCCCTGACTCTTCATATATAGACTGCCCTGACTCTTCATATATAAGACTGCCCTGACTCTTCATATATAGACTGCCCTGACTCTTCATATATAGACTGCCCTGACTCTTCATATATAGACTGCCCTGACTCTTCATATATAGACTGCCCTGACTCTTCATATATAGACTGCCCTGACTCTTCATATATATACTGCCCTGACTCTTCATATATAGACTGCCCTGACTCTTCATATATAGACTGTTGATGACTCTTCATATATATACTGCCCTGACTCTTCATATATAGACTGCCCTGACTCTTCATATATAGACTGCCCTGACTCTTCATATATAGACTGCCCTGACTCTTCATATATAGACTGCCCTGACTCTTCATATATAGACTGCCCTGACTCTTCATATATAGACTGCCCTGACTCTTCATATATAGACTGCCCTGACTCTTCATATATAGACTGCCCTGACTCTTCATATATAGACTGCCCTGACTCTTCATATATAGACTGCCCTGACTCTTCATATATAGACTGCCCTGACTCTTCATATATAGACTGCCCTGACTCTTCATATATAGACTGCCCTGACTCTTCATATATAGACTGCCCTGACTCTTCATATATAGACTGCCCTGACTCTTCATATATAGACTGCCCTGACTCTTCATATATAGACTGCCCTGACTCTTCATATATGACTGCCCTGACTCTTCATATATAGACTGCCCTGACTCTTCATATATAGACTGCCCTGACTCTTCATATATAGACTGCCCTGACTCTTCATATATAGACTGCCCTGACTCTTCATATATAGACTGCCCTGACTCTTCATATATAGACTGCCCTGACTCTTCATATATAGACTGCCCTGACTCTTCATATATAGACTGCCCTGACTCTTCATATATAGACTGCCCTGACTCTTCATATATAGACTGCCCTGACTCTTCATATATAGACTGCCCTGACTCTTCATATATAGACTGTTGATGACTCTTCATATATAGACTGCCCTGACTCTTCATATATAGACTGCCCTGACTCTTCATATAGACTGCCCTGACTCTTCATATATAGACTGCCCTGACTCTTCATATATAGACTGCCCTGACTCTTCATATATAGACTGCCCTGACTCTTCATATATAGACTGCCCTGACTCTTCATATATAGACTGCCCTGACTCTTCATATATAGACTGTTGATGACTCTTCATATATAGACTGCCCTGACTCTTCATATATAGACTGCCCTGACTCTTCATATATAGACTGCCCTGACTCTTCATATATAGACTGCCCTGACTCTTCATATATAGACTGCCCTGACTCTTCATATATAGACTGCCCTGACTCTTCATATATAGACTGCCCTGACTCTTCATATATAGACTGCCCTGACTCTTCATATATAGACTGCCCTGACTCTTCATATATAGACTGCCCTGACTCTTCATATATAGACTGCCCTGACTCTTCATATATATACTGCCCTGACTCTTCATATATAGACTGCCCTGACTCTTCATATATAGACTGCCCTGACTCTTCATATATAGACTGCCCTGACTCTTCATATATAGACTGCCCTGACTCTTCATATATAGACTGCCCTGACTCTTCATATATAGACTGCCCTGACTCTTCATATATAGACTGTTGATGACTCTTCATATATAGACTGCCCTGACTCTTCATATATAGACTGTTGATGACTCTTCATATATAGACTGCCCTGACTCTTCATATATTGCCCTGACTCTTCATATATAGACTGCCCTGACTCTTCATATATAGACTGCCTGGACTCTTCATATATATACTGCCCTGACTCTTCATATATAGACTGCCCTGACTCTTCATATATAGACTGTTGATGACTCTTCATATATAGACTGCCCTGACTCTTCATATATATACTGCCCTGACTCTTCATATATTGACTGCCCTGACTCTATATATATATAACTGCCCTGACTCTTCATATATAGACTGCCCTGACTCTTCATAAATAGACTGCCCTGACTCTTCATATATAGACTGCCCTGACTCTTCATATAGACTGCCCTTACTCTTCATATATAGACTGCCCTGACTTTTCATATATAGACTGTTGATGACTCTTCATATATATACTGTTGATGTCGCATAGACTGTTGATGACTCTTCATATATAGACTGTTGATGACTCTTCATATATAGACTGTTGATGACTCTTCATATATAGACTGTTGATGACTCATAGACTGTTGATGACTCTTCATATATATACTGCCCTGACTCTTCATATATATACTGTTGATGACTCATAGACTGTTGATGACTCTTCATATATAGACTGTTGATGACTCATAGACTGTTGATGACTCTTCATATATATACTGCCCTGACTCTTCATATATAGACTGCCCTGACTCTTCATATATAGACTGCCCTGACTCTTCATATATAGACTGCCCTGACTCTTCATATATAGACTGTTGATGACTCTTCATATATAGACTGCCCTGACTCTTCATATATAGACTGCCCCGACTCTTCATATATAGACTGCCCTGACTCTTCATATATAGACTGCCCTGACTCTTCATATATAGACTGCCCTGACTCTTCATATATAGACTGCCCTGACTCTTCATATATAGACTGCCCTGACTCTTCATATATAGACTGCCCTGACTCTTCATATATAGACTGCCCTGACTCTTCATATAGACTGCCCTGACTCTTCATATATAGACTGCCCTGAATCTTCATATATATACTGCCCTGACTCTTCATATATAGACTGCCCTGACTCTTCATATATAGACTGCCCTGACTCTTCATATATAGACTGCCCTGACTCTTCATATATAGACTGCCCTGACTCTTCATATATAGACTGCCCTGACTCTTCATATATGACTGCCCTGACTCTTCATATATAGACTGTTGATGACTCTTCATATATGACTGCCCTGACTCTTCATATATGACTGTTGATGACTCTTCATATATAGACTGCCCTGACTCTTCATATATATATTGCCCTGACTCTTCATATATAGACTGCCCTGACTCTTCATATATGACTGCCTGGACTCTTCATATATATACTGCCCTGACTCTTCATATATAGACTGCCCTGACTCTTCATATATAGACTGTTGATGACTCTTCATATATAGACTGCCCTGACTCTTCATATATATACTGCCCTGACTCTTCATATTGACTGCCCTGACTCTATATATATATACTGCCCTGACTCTTCATATATAGACTGCCCTGACTCTTCATAAATAGACTGCCCTGACTCTTCATATATAGACTGCCCTGACTCTTCATATATAGACTGCCCTTACTCTTCATATATAGACTGCCCTGACTTTTCATATATAGACTGTTGATGACTCTTCATATATATACTGTTGATGTCGCATAGACTGTTGATGACTCTTCATATATAGACTGTTGATGACTCTTCATATATAGACTGTTGATGACTCTTCATATATAGACTGTTGATGACTCATAGACTGTTGATGACTCTTCATATATATACTGCCCTGACTCTTCATATATATACTGTTGATGACTCATAGACTGTTGATGACTCTTCATATATAGACTGTTGATGACTCATAGACTGTTGATGACTCTTCATATATATATACTGCCCTGACTCTTCATATATAGACTGTCTATGACTCATAGACTGTTGATGATAATTCATATATAGACTGTTGATGACTCGTAGACTGTTGATGACTCTTCATATATAGACTGTTGATGACTTCCTAGACTGTTGATGACTCTTCATATATAGACTGTTGATGACTCATAGACTGTTGATGACTCTTCATATATAGACTGTTGATGACTAATAGACTGTTGATGACTCTTCATATATAGACTTTTGATGACCCTTCATATATATACTGCCCTGACTCTTCATATGTAGACTGTTGATGACTTATAGACTGTTGATGACTCTTCATATATAGACCTTTGATGACTCTTCATATATATATACTGCCATGACTCTTCATATATATACTGCCCTGACTCTTCATATATATACTGCCCTGACTCTTCATATATATACTGCCCTGACTCTTCATATATACACTGCCCTGACTCTTCATATATATACTGCCCTGACTCGTCATATATATACTGCCCTGACTCTTTAGATATAGACTGCCCTGAATCTTCATATATAGACTGCCCTGACTCTTCATATATAGACTGCCCTGACTCTATATATATATATACTGCCCTGACTATTCATATATATACTGCCCTGACTCTTCATATATAGACTGCCCTGACTCTTCATATATAGACTGCCCTGACTCTTCATATATAGACTGCCCTTACTCTTCATATATAGACTGCCCTGACTCTTCATATATAGACTGCCCTGACTCTTCATATTTAGACTGTTGATGACTCTTCATATATATACTGTTGATGACTCATAGACTGTTGATGACTCTTCATATATATACTGTTGATGACTCTTCATATATAGACTGTTGATGACTCAGAGACTGTTGATGACTCTTCATATATAGACTGTTGATGACTTTTCATATATAGACTGTTGATGACTCTTCATATATAGACTGTTGATGACTCTTCATATATAGACTGTTGATGACTTCATATATAGACTGTTGATGACTCATAGACTGTTGATGACTCTTCATATATATACTGCCTTGACTCTTCATATATATACTGTTGATGACTCATAGACTGTTGATGACTCTTCATATACAGTGGGGAAAAAATGTATTTAGTCAGCCACCAATTGTGCAAGTTCTCCCACTTAAAAAGATGAGAGAGGCCTGTAATTTTCATCATAGGTACACGTCAACTATGACAGACAAATTGAGAAAAAAAATCCAGAAAATCACATTGTAGGATTTTTTAATGAATTTATTTGCAAATGATGGTGGAAAATAAGTATTTGGTCACCTACAAACAAGCAAGATTTCTGCTTTCACAGACCTGTAACTTCTGCTTTAAGAGGCTCCTCTGTCCTCCACTCGTTACCTGTATTAATGGCACCTGTTTGAACTTGTTATCAGTATAAAAGACACCTGTCCACAACCTCAAACAGTCACACTCCAAACTCCACTATGGCCAAGACCAAAGAGCTGTCAAAGAACACCAGAAACAAAATTGTAGACCTGCACCAGGCTGGGAAGACTGAATCTGCAATAGGTAAGCAGCTTGGTTTGAAGAAATCAACTGTGGGAGCAATTATTAGGAAATGGAAGACATACAAGACCACTGATAATCTCCCTCGATCTGGGGCTCCACGCAAGTTCTCACCCGTGGGGTCAAAATGATCACAAGAATGGTGAGCAAAAATCCCAGAACCACACGGGGGGACCTAGTGAATGACCTGCAGAGAGCTGGGACCAAAGTAACAAAGCCTACCATCAGTAACACACTACGCCGCCAGGGACTCAAATCCTGCAGTGCAGGACGTGTCCCCCCTGCTTAAGCCAGTACATGTCCAGGCCCGTCTGAAATTTGCTAGAGTGCATTTGGATGATCCAGAAGAGGATTGGGAGAATGTCATATGGTCAGATGAAACCAAAATAGAACTTTTTTAGGTAAAAACTCAACTCGTCGTGATTGGAGGACAAAGAATGCTGAGTTGCACCATACCTACTGTGAAGCATGGGGGTGGAAACATCATGCTTTGGGGCTGTTTTTCTGCAAAGGGACCAGGACGACAGATCCGTGTAAAGGAAAGAATGAATGGGGCCATGTATCGTGAGATTTGGAGTGAAAACCTCCTTCCATCAGCAAGGGCATTGAAGATGAAACGTGGCTGGGACTTTCAGCATGACAATGATCCCAAACACACCGCCCGGGCAACGAAGGAGTGGCTTCGTAAGAAGCATTTCAAGGTCCTGGAGTGGCCTAGCCAGTCTCCAGATCTTAACCCCATAGAAAATCTTTGGAGGGGAGTTGAAAGTCCTTGTTGCCCAGCGACAGCCCCAAAACATCACTGCTCTAGAGGAGATCTGCATGGAGGAATGGGCCAAAATACCAGCAACAGTGTGTGAAAACCTTGTGAAGACTTACAGAAAACGTTTGACCTGTGTCATTGCCAACAAAGGGTACATAACAAAGTCTTGAGAAACTTGTGTTATTGACCAAATACTTATTTTCCACCATAATTTGCAAATAAATTCATTAAAAATCATTCAATGTGATTTTCTGGAATTTTATTTCTCATTTTGTCTGTCATCGTTGACGTGTACCTATGATGAAAATGACAGGCCTCTCCCATCTTTTTAAGTGGGAGAACATGCACAATTGGTGGCTGACTAAATACTTTTTTTCCCCACTGTATAGACTGTTGATGACTCATAGACTGTTGATGACTCTTCATATATATACTGCCCTGACTCTTCATATATAGAATGTTGATGACTCATAGACTGTTGATGACCCTTCATATATAGACTGTTGATGACTCATAGACTGTTGACGACTCTTCATATATATACTGCCCTGACTCTTCATATATAGACTGTTGATGACTCATAGACTGTTGATGATTCTTCATATATAGACTGTTGATGACTCATAGACTGTTGATGACTCTTCATATATAGACTGTAGATGACTCATAGACTGTTGATGACTCTTCATATATAGACTGTTGATGACTCATAGACTGTTGATGACTCTTCATATATAGACTGTTGATGACTAATAGACTGTTGATGACTCTTCATATATAGACTTTTGATGACTCTTCATATATATACTGCCCTGACTCTTCATATGTAGACTGTTGATGACCTAAAGACTGTTGATGACTCTTCATATATAGACCTTTGATGACTCTTCATATATATACTGTCCTGACTCTTCATATATATACTGCCCTGACTCTTCATATATAGACTGCCCTGACTCTTCATATATAGACTGCCCTGACTCTTCATATATATACTGACCTGACTCTTCATATATATACTGCCCTGACTCGTCATATATATACTGCCCTGACACTTCATATATAGACTGCCCTGAATCTTCATATATAGACTGCCCTGACTCTTCATATATATACTGCCCTGACTCTTCATATATAGACTGCCCTGACCCTTCATATATATACTGCCCTGACTCTTCATATATAGACTGCCCTGACTCTTCATATATAGACTGCCCTGACTCTTCATATATAGACTGCCCTGACGCTTTATGTATATACTGTTGATGACTCTTCATATATAGACTGCCCTGACTCTTCATATATAGACTGTTGATGACTTATAGACTGTTGATGACTCTTCATATATATACTGTTGATGTCGCATAGACTGTTGATGACTCTTCATATATAGACTGTTGATGACTCTTCATATATAGACTGTTGATGACTCTTCGTATATAGACTGTTGATGACTCTTCATATATAGACTGTTGATGACTCTTCATATATAGACTGTTGATGACTCTTCATATATAGACTGTTGATGACTCATAGACTGTTGATGACTCTTCATAAATATACTGCCCTGACTCTTCATATATATACTGTTGATGACTCATAGACTGTAATGACTCTTCATATATAGACTGTTGATGACTCATAGACTGTTGATGACTCTTCATATATATACTGCCCTGACTCTTCATATAGACTGTTGATGACTCATAGACTGTTGATGACTCTTCATATATAGACTGTTGATGACTCATAGACTGTTGATGACTCTTCATATATATACTGCCCTGACTCTTCATATATAGACTGTTGATGACTCATAGACTGTTGATGATTCTTCATACATAGACTGTTGATGACTCATAGACTGTTGATGACTATTCATATATAGACTGTTGATGACTCATAGACTGTTGATGACTCTTCATACATAGACTGTTGATGACTCAGACTGTTGATGACTCTTCATATATAGACTGTTGATGACTCTTCATATATACAGTGGGGAGAACAAGTTTTTGATACACTGCCAATTTTGCAGGTTTTCCTACTTACAAAGCATGTAGAGGTCTGTAATTTTTATCATAGGTACACTTCAACTGTGAGAGACGGAATCTAAAACAAAAATCCAGAAAATCACATTGTATGATTTTTAAGTAATGAATTTGCATTTTATTGCATGACATAAGTATTTGATACATCAGAAAAGCAGAACGTTTCCTGTAGGTCTTGACCAGGTTTGCACACACTGCAGCAGGGATTTTGGCCCACTCCTCCATACAGACCTTCTCCAGATCCTACATGTTTCGGGGCTGTCGCTGGGCAATACGGACTTTCAGCTCCCTCCAAAGATTTTCTATTGGGTTCAGGTCTGGAGACTGGCTAGGCCACTCCAGGAACTTGAGATGCTTCTTACGGAGCCACTCCTTAGTTGCCCTGGCTGTGTGTTTCGAGTCGTTGTCATGCTGGAAGACCCAGCCACGACCCATCTTCAATGCTCTTACTGAGGGAAGGAGGTTGTTGGCCAAGATCTCGCGATACATGGCCCCATCCATCCTCCCCTCAATACGGTGCAGTCGTCCTGTCCCCTTTGCGGAAAAGCATCCCCAAACAATGATGTTTCCACCTCCATACTTCACGGTTGGGATGGTGTTCTTGGGGTTGTACTCATCCTTCTTCTTCCTCCAAACACGGCGAGTGGAGTTTAGACCAAAAAGCTATATTTTTGTCTCATCAGACCACATGACCTTCTCCCATTCCTCCTCTGGATCATCCAGATGGTCATTGGCAAACTTCAGACGGGCCTGGACATGCGCTGGCTTGAGCAGGGGGACCTTGCGTGTGCTGCAGGATTTTAATCCATGACGGCGTAGTGTGTTACTAATGGTTTTCTTTGAGACTGTGGTACACTTCAGGTCATTGACCAGTTCCTGCCGTGTAGTTCTGGGCTGATCCCTCACCTTCCTCATGATCATTGATGCCCCACGAGGTGAGATCTTGCATGGAGCCCCAGACCGAGGGTGATTGACCGTCATCTTGAACTTCTTCAATTTTCTAATAATTGTGCCAACAGTTGTTGCCTTCTTACCAAGCTGCTTGCCTTTTTGTCCTGTAGCCCATCCCAGCCTTGTGCAGGCCTTACACAGCTCTCTGGTCTTGGCCATTATGGAGAGGTTGTTTGATTGAGTGTGTGGACAGGTGTCTTTTATACAGGTAACGAGTTCAAACAGGTGCAGTTAATACAGGTAATGAGTGGAGAACAGGAGGACTTCTTAAAGAAAAACTAACAGGTCTGTGAGAGCCGGAATTCTTACTGGTTGGTAGGTGATCAAATACTTATGTCATGCAATAAAATGCAAATTAATTACTTAAAAATCATACAATGTGATTTTCTGGATTTTTGTTTTAGATTCCGTCTCTCACAGTTGAAGTGTACCTATGATAAAAATTACAGACCTCTAAATGCTTTGTAAGTAGGAAAACCTGCAAAATCGGCAGTGTATCAAATACTTGTTCTCCCCACTGTATACTGCCCTGACTCTTCATATATATACTGTTGATGACCCTTCATATATAGACTGTTGATGACTCTTCATATATAGACTGTTGACTCTTCATATATAGACTGTTGACCCTTCATATATAGATTGTTGACCCTTCATATATAGATTGTTTACTCTTCATATATAGACTGTTGACTCTTCATATATAGACTGTTGACTCTTCATATATAGACTGTTGACCCTTCATATATAGATTGTTGACTCTTCATATATAGATTGTTGACTCTTCATATATAGATTGTTGACTCTTCATATATAGACTGTTGACTCTTCATATATAGATTGTTGACTCTTCATATATAGATTGTTGACTCTTCATATATAGATTGTTGACTCTTCATATATAGATTGTTGACTCTTCATATATAGACTGTTGACCCTTCATATATAGACTGTTGACTCTTCATATATAGATTGTTGACTCTTCATATATAGATTGTTGACTCTTCATATATAGATTGTTGACTCTTCATATATAGATTGTTGACTCTTCATATATAGACTGTTGACTCTTCATATATAGATTGTTGACTCTTCATATATATATTGTTGACTCTTCATATATAGATTGTTGACTCTTCATATATAGATTGTTGACTCTTCATATATAGATTGTTGACTCTTCATATATAGATTGTTGACTCTTCATATATAGACTGTTGACTCTTCATATATAGATTGTTGACTCTTCATATATAGATTGTTGACTCTTCATATATAGATTGTTGACTCTTCATATATAGATTGTTGACTCTTCATATATAGACTGTTGACTCTTCATATATAGACTGTTGACTCTTCATATATAGATTGTTGACTCTTCATATATAGATTGTTGACTCTTCATATATAGATTGTTGACTCTTCATATATAGATTGTTGACTATTCATATATAGATTGTTGACTCTTCATATATGACTGTTGACTCTTCATATATAGATTGTTGACTCTTCATATATAGATTGTTGACTCTTCATATATAGATTGTTGACTCTTCATATATAGATTGTTGACTCTTCATATATAGATTGTTGACTCTTCATATATAGATTGTTGACTCTTCATATATAGATTGTTGACTCTTCATATATAGATTGTTGACTCTTCATATATAGACTGTTGACCCTTCATATATAGATTGTTGACCCTTCATATATAGATTGTTGACTCTTCATATATAGATTGTTGACTCTTCATATATAGATTGTTGACTCTTCATATACAGATTGTTGACTCTTCATATATAGATTGTTGACTCTTCATATATAGATTGTTGACTCTTCATATATAGATTGTTGACTCTTCATATATAGACTGTTGACTCTTCATATATAGATTGTTGACTCTTCATATATAGATTGTTGACTCTTCATATATAGATTGTTGACTCTTCATATATAGATTGTTGACTCTTCATATATAGACTGTTGACTCTTCATATATAGACTGTTGACTCTTCATATATAGATTGTTGACTCTTCATATATAGATTGTTGACTCTTCATATATAGATTGTTGACTCTTCATATATAGATTGTTGACTCTTCATATATAGACTGTTGACTCTTCATATATAGATTGTTGACTCTTCATATATAGATTGTTGACTCTTCATATATAGATTGTTGACTCTTCATATATAGATTGTTGACTCTTCATATATAGATTGTTGACTCTTCATATATAGACTGTTGACTCTTCATATATAGATTGTTGACTCTTCATATATAGATTGTTGACTCTTCATATATAGATTGTTGACTCTTCATATATAGATTGTTGACTCTTCATATATAGATTGTTGACTCTTCATATATAGACTGTTGACTCTTCATATATAGATTGTTGACTCTTCATATATAGATTGTTGACTCTTCATATATAGACTGTTGACTCTTCATATATAGACTGTTAATGACTCTCTAATAAATCACATTATTTGTTCAGCATATCAATGATGATCGGACACTTATCCGCTTGACTACATCAGAATAAAACACTGCATGCCCCGTCAGTCAAGGCATTTCCATTTTGTCGGTGGAAGCCTTGGTTTTCAGATCATGCTAATGCATTCAGACCCATTAGTGTAAAGATGGGCCCCCATGTTGAAGACTTCTAGGCTGGGTCCCAAATGGCACCCTATTCAATATAACATACTTATACAAAGTAGTGCACTAAATAGGCAGTAGTTTGTCTTGTGGGACAAACATCAAGACTTCTCCTCAGTTGTCCTGCAGCCTCAGCCTGACTGGCTGGAGGGCTAGGGACCACCCACCTAGCGGTATGGGGGCTCTTTGGTCAACACCATGTCTGCATCACAAATGGCACGTTATTCCCTATTCAGTGCACTATCTTTGACCAGGGCACATAGGCACAACTGTCTATATCCATCTGGACTGGTGTGACTTATCTCAACTGTCTGTCTGCTCTGTATCCATCTGGACTGGTGTGACTTATCTCAACTGTCTGTCTGCTCTGTATCCATCTGGACTGGTGTGACTTATCTCAACTGTCTGTCTGCTCTGTATCCATCTGGACTGGTGTGACTTATCTCAACTGTCTGTCTGCTCTGTATCCATCTGGACTGGTGTGACTTGCTATTGAACACATGGAGGATGGCAGCGTATATTATTTTAGTGTATTGGAGTTGTAAGAAATTGTTCAGATGTGTTTAATTTTTAATTTAATGAATTTAAAATGTAAAATTACATAACATTATAATGGTTAAATAAACTAAATGTTTTGTTGAAGCTGTACAAATGTAAGAAAAGGTATTGTGTTGTATTGCATGATCTACTATATGGTTTCTCATGGGGTAGTTTACCATGGGAGAGTTTACCATGGGGTAGTTTACCATGGGGTAGTTTACCATGGGGTAGTTTACCATGGGAGAGTTTACCATGGGAGAGTTTACCATGGGGTAGTTTACCATGGGGTAGTTTACCATGGGAGAGTTTACCATGGGGTAGTTTACCATGGGAGAGTTTACCATGGGAGAGTTTACCATGGGAGAGTTTACCATGGGGTAGTTTACCATGGGGTAGTTTACCATGGGAGAGTTTACCATGGGGTAGTTTACCATGGGAGAGTTTACCATGGGAGAGTTTACCATGGGAGAGTTTACCATGGGGTAGTTTACCATGGGGTAGTTTACCATGGGAGAGTTTACCATGGGAGAGTTTACCATGGGGTAGTTTCTCATGGGGTAGTTTACCATGGGAGAGTTTACCATGGGGTAGTTTACCATGGGGTAGTTTACCATGGGGTAGTTTACCATGGGGTAGTTTACCATGGGGTAGTTTACCATGGGGTAGTTTACCATGGGAGAGTTTACCATGGGAGAGTTTACCATGGGAGAGTTTACCATGGGAGAGTTTACCATGGGGTAGTTTACCATGGGGTAGTTTACCATGGGGTAGTTTACCATGGGGTAGTTTACCATGGGAGAGTTTACCATGGGGTAGTTTACCATGGGAGAGTTTACCATGGGGTAGTTTACCATGGGGTAGTTTACCATGGGAGAGTTTACCATGGGAGAGTTTACCATGGGAGAGTTTACCATGGGAGAGTTTACCATGGGGTAGTTTACCATGGGAGAGTTTACCATGGGAGAGTTTACCATGGGAGAGTTTACCATGGGAGAGTTTACCATGGGAGAGTTTACCATGGGGTAGTTTACCATGGGAGAGTTTACCATGGGGTAGTTTACCATGGGAGAGTTTACCATGGGAGAGTTTACCATGGGGTAGTTTACCATGGGGTAGTTTACCATGGGAGAGTTTACCATGGGAGAGTTTACCATGGGGTAGTTTACCATGGGAGAGTTTACCATGGGGTAGTTTACCATGGGAGAGTTTACCATGGGAGAGTTTACCATGGGGTAGTTTACCATGGGGTAGTTTACCATGGGAGAGTTTACCATGGGAGAGTTTACCATGGGGTAGTTTACCATGGGGTAGTTTACCATGGGAGAGTTTACCATGGGAGAGTTTACCATGGGGTAGTTTACCATGGGAGAGTTTACCATGGGGTAGTTTACCATGGGAGAGTTTACCATGGGAGAGTTTACCATGGGAGAGTTTACCATGGGGTAGTTTACCATGGGAGAGTTTACCATGGGGTAGTTTACCATGGGGTAGTTTACCATGGGAGAGTTTACCATGGGGTAGTTTACCATGGGGTAGTTTACCATGGGAGAGTTTACCATGGGGTAGTTTACCATGGGAGAGTTTACCATGGGGTAGTTTACCATGGGAGAGTTTACCATGGGAGAGTTTACCATGGGGTAGTTTACCATGGGGTAGTTTCTCATGGGGTAGTTTACCATGGGGTAGTTTCTCATGGGGTAGTTTACCATGGGGTAGTTTACCATGGGGTAGTTTACCATGGGGTAGTTTACCATGGGGTAGTTTACCATGGGAGAGTTTACCATGGGAGAGTTTACCATGGGAGAGTTTGTGTGCCCCCTACAGTAAGTAGGTCATGTAAACAATGAACACACACACACACCCCACCCCCATTTAATAATAAATTGCTCTCCTTCTCTTGTTTTAACAAAAGCAGGATTAGGGTTAGGTTTAGAGTTAACTTAACCCTAACCTAAAAAAAAATGCTCAGTTGGTAGAGCATGGCGCTTGCAACGCCAGGGTTGTAGGTTCGATTCCCACAGGGGACTAGTATGAAAATGTATGCACTCACTAAGTTCCTCTGGATAAGAGCATCCACAAAAATGTAAAGCTATAAAATGTTAATGTGTTATTTTTTTTGTATTTTTTTGTGGGCACTGAACTCGCTACATAATGAGGCGTGACATAACAAAGCGTGTGGGAATGAAAGGAAGAACACATCACACAAGCTCTGACTTGCACCGCTCTAGAAGGCTCACATTACATGGTATATTTTAGCATGACCTTTCTTGTCCGTCAGAGTTTGGTTTCTGGGAGTCAATTCAACAAGAAGAAGAAGAAGGTTGGTGAAGTACCTGTTGCATCACAGTTTCTACAGCTCAACCAACCAGAATCAGACATGGGTTTTGTTACAGTAACCATGGGTTTTGTTACAGTAACCATGGGTTTTGTTACAGTAACCATGGGTTTTGTTACAGTAACCATGGGTTTTGTTACAGTAACCATGGGTTTTGTTACAGTAAGCCATGGGTTTTGTTACAGTAGCCATGGGTTTTGTTACAGTAACCATGGGTTTTGTTACAGTAACCATGGGTTTTGTTACAGTAACCATGGGTTTTGTTACAGTAACCATGGGTTTTGTTACAGTAACCATGGGTTTTGTTACAGTAACCATGGGTTTTGTTACAGTAAGCCATGGGTTTTGTTACAGTAGCCATGGGTTTTGTTACAGTAACCATGGGTTTTGTTAAAGTAACCATGGGTTTTGTTACAGTAAGCCATGGGTTTTGTTACAGTAGCCATGGGTTTTGTTACGATAAGCCATGGGTTTTGTTACAGTAGCCATGGGTTTTGTTACAGTAACCATGGGTTTTGTTACAGTAAGCCATGGGTTTTGTTACAGTAAGCCATGGGTTTTGTTACAGTAACCATGGGTTTTGTTACAGTAAGCCATGGGTATTGTTATAGTAAGCCATGGGTTTTGTTACAGTAACCATGGGTTTTGTTACAGTAACCATGGGTTTTGTTACAGTAAGCCATGGGTTTTGTTACAGTAGCCATGGGTTTTGTTACGATAAGCCATGGGTTTTGTTACAGTAGCCATGGGTTTTGTTACAGTAACCATGGGTTTTGTTACAGTAAGCCATGGGTTTTGTTACAGTAACCATGGGTTTTGTTACAGTAACCATGGGTTTTGTTACAGTAAGCCATGGGTATTGTTACAGTAAGCCATGGGTTTTGTTACAGTAACCATGGGTTTTGTTACAGTAAGCCATGGGTTTTGTTACAGTAGCCATGGGTTTTGTTACAGTAACCATGGGTTTTGTTACAGTAACCATGGGTTATGTTACAGTAAGCCATGGGTTTTGTTACGATAAGCCATGGGTTTTGTTACGATAAGCCATGGGTTTTGTTACAGTAAGCCATGGGTTTTGTTACAGTAAGCCATGGGTTTTGTTACAGTAGCCATGGGTTTTGTTGCAGTAGCCATGGGTTTTGTTACAGTAAGCCATGGGTTTTGTTACAATAAGCCATGGGTTTTGTTACGATAAGCCATGGGTTTTGTTACAGTAGCCATGGGTTTTGTTACAGTAAGCCATGGGTTTTGTTACAGTAAGCCATGGGTTTTGTTACAGTAACCATGGGTTTTGTTACAGTAGCCATGGGTTTTGTTACAGTAACCATGGGTTTTGTTACAGTAACCATGGGTTGTGTTACAGTAGCTATGGGTTTTGTTACAGTAACCATGGGTTTTGTTACAGTAACCATGGGTTTTGTTACAGTAGCCATGGGTTTTGTTACAGTAACCATGGGTTTTGTTACAGTAACCATGGGTTTTGTTACAGTAAGCCATGGGTTTTGTTACGATAAGCCATGGGTTTTGTTACGATAAGCCATGGGTTTTGTTACAGTAAGCCATGGGTTTTGTTACAGTAAGCCATGGGTTTTGTTACAGTAGCCATGGGTTTTGTTACAGTAGCCATGGGTTTTGTTACAGTAAGCCATGGGTTTTGTTACGATAAGCCATGGGTTTTGTTACGATAAGCCATGGGTTTTGTTACAGTAGCCATGGGTTTTGTTACAGTAGCCATGGGTTTTGTTACAGTAGCCATGGGTTTTGTTACAGTAGCCATGGGTTTTGTTACAGTAAGCCATGGGTTTTGTTACAGTAGCCATGGGTTTTGTTACAGTAAGCCATGGGTTTTGTTACGATAAGCCATGGGTTTTGTTACAGTAGCCATGGGTTTTGTTACAGTAGCCATGGGTTTTGTTACAGTAAGCCATGGGTTTTGTTACGATAAGCCATGGGTTTTGTTACGATAAGCCATGGGTTTTGTTACAGTAGCCATGGGTTTTGTTACAGTAGCCATGGGTTTTGTTACAGTAGCCATGGGTTTTGTTACAGTAGCCATGGGTTTTGTTACAGTAACCATGGGTTTTGTTACAGTAGCCATGGGTTTTGTTACAGTAAGCCATGGGTTTTGTTACAGTAGCTATGGGTTTTGTTACAGTAACCATGGGTTTTGTTACAGTAAGCCATGGGTTTTGTTACAATAGCCATGGGTTTTGTTACGATAAGCCATGGGTTTTGTTACAGTAGCCATGGGTTTTGTTACGATAAGCCATGGGTTTTGTTACAGTAGCCATGGGTTTTGTTACAGTAGCCATGGGTTTTGTTACAGTAACCATGGGTTTTGTTACAGTAAGCCATGGGTTTTGTTACGATAAGCCATGGGTTTTGTTACAGTAACCATGGGTTTTGTTACGATAAGCCATGGGTTTTGTTACGATAAGCCATGGGTTTTGTTACAGTAACCATGGGTTTTGTTACAGTAAGCCATGGGTTTTGTTACAGTAGCCATGGGTTTTGTTACGATAAGCCATGGGTTTTGTTACGATAAGCCATGGGTTTTGTTACGATAAGCCATGGGTTTTGTTACAGTAAGCCATGGGTTTTGTTACGATAAGCCATGGGTTTTGTTACAGTAGCCATGGGTTTTGTTACAGTAGCCATGGGTTTTGTTACAGTAGCCATGGGTTTTGTTACGATAAGCCATGGGTTTTGTTACAGTAGCCATGGGTTTTGTTACAGTAGCCATGGGTTTTGTTACGATAAGCCATGGGTTTTGTTACGATAAGCCATGGGTTTTGTTACAGTAGCCAGGGGTTTTGTTACAATAGCCATGGGTTTTGTTACGATAAGCCATGGGTTTTGTTACAGTAGCCATGGGTTTTGTTACAGTAACCATGGGTTTTGTTACAGTAGCCATGGGTTTTGTTACAATAGCCATGGGTTTTGTTACGATAAGCCATGGGTTTTGTTACAGTAGCCATGGGTTTTGTTACAGTAGCCATGGGTTTTGTTACAGTAACCATGGGTTTTGTTACGATAAGCCATGGGTTTTGTTACGATAAGCCATGGGTTTTGTTACGATAAGCCATGGGTTTTGTTACAGTAAGCCATGGGTTTTGTTACGATAAGCCATGGGTTTTGTTACAGTAGCCATGGGTTTTGTTACAATAGCCATGGGTTTTGTTCACGATAAGCCATGGGTTTTGTTACAGTAGCCATGGGTTTTGTTACAGTAAGCCATGGGTTTTGTTACAGTAAGCCATGGGTTTTGTTACGATAAGCCATGGGTTTTGTTACAGTAGCCATGGGTTTTGTTACGATAAGCCATGGGTTTTGTTACGATAAGCCATGGGTTTTGTTACAGTAGCCATGGGTTTTGTTACAATAGCCATGGGTTTTGTTACGATAAGCCATGGGTTTTGTTACAGTAGCCATGGGTTTTGTTACAGTAAGCCATGGGTTTTGTTACAGTAAGCCATGGGTTTTGTTACGATAAGCCATGGGTTTTGTTACAGTAGCCATGGGTTTTGTTACGATAAGCCATGGGTTTTGTTACGATAAGCCATGGGTTTTGTTACAGTAGCCATGGGTTTTGTTACAGTAGCCATGGGTTTTGTTTCAGTAACCATGGGTTTTGTTACAGTAGCCATGGGTTTTGTTACAATAGCCATGGGTTTTGTTACGATAAGCCATGGGTTTTGTTACAGTAGCCATGGGTTTTGTTACAGTAGCCATGGGTTTTGTTACAGTAGCCATGGGTTTTGTTACAGTAACCATGGGTTTTGTTACAGTAGCCATGGGTTTTGTTACAATAGCCATGGGTTTTGTTACGATAAGCCATGGGTTTTGTTACAGTAGCCATGGGTTTTGTTACAGTAGCCATGGGTTTTGTTACAATAACCATGGGTTGTGTTACAGTAACCATGGGTTGTGTTACAGTAACCATGGGTTGTGTTACAGTAACCATGGGTTTTGTTACAGTAGCCATGGGTTTTGTTACAGTAACCATGGGTTTTGTTACGATAAGCCATGGGTTTTGTTACGATAAGCCATGGGTTTTGTTACGATAAGCCATGGGTTTTGTTACAGTAAGCCATGGGTTTTGTTACGATAAGCCATGGGTTTTGTTACAGTAGCCATGGGTTTTGTTACAATAGCCATGGGTTTTGTTACGATAAGCCATGGGTTTTGTTACAGTAGCCATGGGTTTTGTTACAGTAAGCCATGGGTTTTGTTACAGTAAGCCATGGGTTTTGTTACAGTAGCCATGGGTTTTGTTACGATAAGCCATGGGTTTTGTTACGATAAGCCATGGGTTTTGTTACAGTAACCATGGGTTTTGTTACAGTAAGCCATGGGTTTTGTTACAGTAGCCATGGGTTTTGTTACGATAAGCCATGGGTTTTTACCCTATCCGTGTGTGTGCACCACGTTTTTTAAGTGCTATCCTCTATGGATCCAATCTTGTTGTATCATTTCCCCCCCCAAAAAAATGTTCAATTAAAATGAACTTCTTTAAGTTATCAACTGATGATATTGGCTCTTATACCTGTGCAGTAACACTTTAAATACTACTACATTGTTGTTACATGATTCATTCATAATAGTAATAGCGAACGTGTTGCATTCAAACCTCAAAGTCCTAGCCTGGTCCCAGATCTGTTTGTACTGTCTGTTAGCCTGGTCCCAGATCTGTTTGTACTGTCTGTTAGCCTGGTCCCAGATCTGTTTGTACTGTCTGTTAGCCTGGTCCCAGATCTGTTTGTACTGTCTGTTAGCCTAGTCCCAGATCTGTTTGTACTGTCTGTTAGCCTGGTCCCAGATCTGTTTGTACTGTCTGTTAGCCTGGTCCCAGATCTGTTTGTACTGTCTGTTAGCCTGGTCCCAGATCTGTTTGTACTGTCTGTTAGCCTGGTCCCAGATCTGTTTGTACTGTCTTGCCAACTCCTATGGCCATTGTCACAGCAAACAGAAACAGATCGGGGACCAATCAATCACATTTACTTATAAAGCCCTTTTTACATCAGCAGATGTCACAAAGTGCTTATACAGAAACCCAGCCTAAAACCCCAAACAGCAGCAATGCAGATGTAGAAGCACGGTGGCTAGGAAAAACTCCCTAGAAAGGCAGGAACCTAGGAAGAAACCTAGAGAGGAACCAGGCTCTGAGGGGTGGCCAGTCCTCTTCTGGCTGTGCCGGGTGGAGATTATAACAGTACATGGCCATTAAGGCCAGATTTTTCTCCAAGATGTTCAAACGTTCATAGATGACCAGCAGGGTCAAATAATAATCCCAGTGGTTGTAGAGGTTGCAACAGGTCAGTACATCAGGAGTAAATGTCACTTGGCTTTTCATAGTTGAGCATTCAGAGGTCAAGACAGCAGGTGTGTGTGGGTGGGGAGAGAGAGAGAGAGAGAGAGAGAGAGAGAGAGAGAGAGAGAGAGAGAGAGAGAGAGAGAGAGAGAGAGAGAGAGAGAGAGAGAGAGAGAGAGAGAGAGAGAGAGAGAGAGAGAGAGAGAGAGAGAGAGAGAGAGAGAGAGAGAGAGAGAGAGAGAGAGAGAGAGAGAGAGAGAGAGAGAGAGAACAGCCGGTCTGGGACAAGGTAACACGCCCGGTGAACAGGTCAGGGTTCCATAGCTGCAGGCAGAACACCAGAAACTGGATCTGCAGCACTTCCTGTTCCTAGAGAGTGTGGTTAGGCAATGAATGGTTCCAAATGGCACCCTATTCCCTACGTAGTGCACAATGTAGGGAATATGCTGCCATTCAGGATTCAATCAACTCAGTCAAGGCCAGGTGGTGTCAGGTCAACTCAGTCAAGGCCAGGTGGTGTCAGGTCAACTCAGTCAAGGCCAGGTGATGTCAGGTCAACTCAGTCAAGGCCAGGAGTTGTCAGCCCGAAGGACATAGTGTGTCAGATGTAACTATGGAAAGGACTCTACAAGTGGCTACACCTGACGGCTATTCTGTCTGGACACTGTGTATGTTGTGTGTGTGGGAGGTGTGTCTGTGTGTATGTTGTGTGTGTGGGAGGTGTGTCTGTGTGTATGTTGTGTGTGTGGGAGGTGTGTCTGTGTGTATGTTGTGTGTGTGGGAGGTGTGTCTGTGTGTATGTTGTGTGTGTGGGAGGTGTGTCTGTGTGTATGTTGTGTGTGTGGGAGGTGTGTCTGTGTGTATGTTGTGTGTGTCTGTGTGTGTAGGATAACGAGGAAGGTCCACACTCAGAACTGACATGTATACAGGACTACTATCCCCTTCCTCCAGTAACCCCAGTGGACCAGAACTTTCTCTGATCTGTTCACTGCTTTGATGTGCAGCAGCTGATTGGTTTGAGAATACATTGATCGGACTCTACTCCACCACAACGGACACGACCACCTGACATATTAGTACCTCAAAAAGCCTGTCATTAGGAGGTCAAAGGGTGAAAATGCTGTACAGTCCATGTAGAGGACTGCAAAACAAACTAAACAAACCCAACTAATATCAAACAAAAAAGATGCATTAGGTGATTTACTTACATTTGTTAAATATATAATACTTGAGCATCTTAAATCAGGCCTCTCTGAGAAGATTTTAAGGGAGAAAAACATGTAGTAGCACTGGCCTCAAAGTTCTAGAAACCTGTTTGGTGGGTGTGCAGCACAAAAACCTTTCGTCACATCTGAAAGAGAGAAATTCTTGCCTGATGCGTGCTGCTTCTGTCTCCTCCTCAGACAAGTCACAGCAAGCTGACTGGAGACACAGGGAGAAGTGTTCACTGCAAGCTGACTGGAGACACAGGGAGAAGTGTTCACAGCAATCTGACTGGAGACACAGGGAGAAGTGTTCACTGCAAGCTGACTGGAGACACAGGGAGAAGTGTTCACAGCAAGCTGACTGGAGACACAGGGAGAAGTGTTCACTGCAATCTGACTGGAGACACAGGGAGAAGTGTTCACTGCAAGCTGACTGGAGACACAGGGAGAAGTGTTCACAGCAATCTGACTGGAGACACAGGGAGAAGTGTTCACAGCAATCTGACTGGAGACACAGGGAGAAGTGTTCACTGCAAGCTGACTGGAGACACAGGGAGAAGTGTTCACTGCAATCTGACTGGAGACACAGGGAGAAGTGTTCACTGCAAGCTGACTGGAGACACAGGGAGAAGTGTTCACTGCAATCTGACTGGAGACACAGGGAGAAGTGTTCAATGCAAGCTGACTGGAGACACAGGGAGAAGTGTTCACTGCAATCTGACTGGAGACACAGGGAGAAGTGTTCACTGCAAGCTGACTGGAGACACAGGGAGAAGTGTTCACTGCAATCTGACTGGAGACACAGGGAGAAGTGTTCACTGCAAGCTGACTGGAGACACAGGGAGAAGTGTTCACTGCAATCTGACTGGAGACACAGGGAGAAGTGTTCACTGCAATCTGACTGGAGACACAGGGAGAAGTGTTCACTGCAATCTGACTGGAGACACAGGGAGAAGTGTTCACTGCAATCTGACTGGAGACACAGGGAGAAGTGTTCACAGCAATCTGACTGGAGACACAGGGAGAAGTGTTCACTGCAAGCTGACTGGAGACACAGGGAGAAGTGTTCACTGCAAGCTGACTGGAGACACAGGGAGAAGTGTTCACAGCAATCTGACTGGAGACACAGGGAGAAGTGTTCACAGCAATCTGACTGGAGACACAGGGAGAAGTGTTCACTGCAAGCTGACTGGAGACACAGGGAGGCACACTTAAATCACTGATTGCCATTCCCCTTAATACAGAATGTTTGATAATGCTTTACATTAAGAAGTTTATAGACAGTTCGTTACAAGTTAAAATGTGTTTAGATATCATTAATAAAACGGTAATAAACCATTGGTTGAAATTGTTTAAACATGTTACAGTAGTCGTAATAGTTTAGAAACAGCATTTACATTTTATAGTAACAGAGTTGAGCGCTTTTTCTATTGACCAAAGACCAATAGGAGCTGTTGTTACTGTTGAACCGCTTGTTGACCTTGTTGGGTCAGTGACCAATAGGAGCTGTTGTTACTGTTGAACCGCTTGTTGACCTTGTTGGGTCAGTGACCAATAGGAGCTGTTGTTACTGTTGGACCCCTTGTTGACCTTGTTGGGTCAGTGGAGTGAGTCTGCTTCACAAGTTACACATTTAATCTCACTCAGCTGCCATCCAACAACAGTTAACACACCTGTGATAAAGTTGAATTGAATTGAATTGAATACACCTTTGACATTGCATCATATGAACGGTTTCACATCTTATGAACATCCTTTTCACAGAGTTAACTTGTGACCCCTAGAGGACAATCTACAATTCCCACCAAACAGCATCTACATCACCTTCAGAAACAAAACAAACTTGAGGACAGGGTGATTTTATTCATCATGATCAAGATTAGCTTACACACTGCCACACATCTGTATACAATCGTATTGGTATCATTGTGTATAATACATTATATACACTGCACAATTTTCAGAAAATAAATATATTTATTTCATACAAAAATAATCTCTATCAATGAAAGGCCAAACCAAATAGCAAAGCCTGACTGTATATAAGACAGAAGCTATAATGTGTCAATAAGTCAATATAAGTACTGTAATTTGATAATATAATTATTCACAGCCCTGGTTTTGGAAGTCTTCATCCCAGCAGAGACAGTTAGTGGTGGTGCTGAAACCCGGGGAGTGTTATTGTAAAGTGATGTGTTATACAGCAGTGTATAAGGTTAGAGTAATGCACAAGCAGACAAAGTGACAATCAGGCGGCCATATTGGAACGTTGTTGGACCGTTGTGTCAGAATCTCCTCTGGGTTCTAGAGCGGTTGCTGGTGGAAACTGGGCGGTGCTTGCGGTGTGGGGCAGCAGCCGTCCCTTCCTCTGTCTGGGAGGAGTCAGGAAACGGTCATGACAGGAAATAGTCATGTTCAACAACACTCAAATCAACGATCATGTACAAATTTATTCAATCAATCGAGTATGGTAAAAACGTTATTCTTTCAGAAACCACTGAGATACTCACAAAGGGCGCTTCACCATGTAAGAAAGCTTTAGCAGCAGGGTTGCCTCCAACAAACGCTTGCACATCTGCAATGTATCATGTCAGAGAGTGAGTAGGGGGTGGAGATGTGACCACTGAAAAACTCTTGAGCTCTATTTAGGGTCCCTAGACACTGGCAATATCAGCCTGGTCATTGCAGGGTTGTACTCACATTGCAGCCGATGGTTGAGTCGATCCAGGGACAGCAGCACTTTCTGCTCCTCCAGGGAGATGGTGGTGATGGTGGAGACCTGGACCTGGTGCTGCCCCTCCCATGCGGCCTGCTGTTGGTACCCCTGGCCCTGGCTGGTAGTGATCCATTGGCCCTGGTGTTGGTTGTGGCCTCCACCTGGCTCGAGCCTCTGTGTTTGCGCCGTCTCCTTGGCAGCCACTATATCACTGTCGGCCATCACGCCTTCACTGTGGGCCTCTGCTTCTGCATACTCTGAACCAAAAAGCACAGTCAATACAGTTAACACAGTCAGCATAGACAACGCAGTCAGCACAGACATTACAGTCCACACTGTCAACACAGTCAGCAGTCAGCACAGACAACACTGTCAACACAGACAACACAGTAAATACAGTCAACATAGACATTACAGTCAACATAGTAATCACAGTCAGTACAGTCAACACACACACACACACGTATTTTGTCTCCACGTGATGTCTATCGCCGATAAGCTACCAAGGAAAGGGCTAAGAATAGCCCATTTTAATATGTGTAGCCTTAGAAATAAGGTTCATGAAATCAATAACTTGCTAACATCAGATAACATTCATATACTATCCATGTCTGAAACTCACTTAGATAATTCATTTGATGATACAGCAGTAGCAATACAGGGATATAACATCTACAGAAAAGACAGGAATGCCAATGGGGGAGGTGTTGCTGTAGATGTTCAGAGCCATATTCCTGTAAAGCTTAGAGAGGATCTCATGTCTAGTGTTGTTGAAGTGTTGTGGTTGCAAGTTCACCTGCCTCATCTAAAGCCTCTTCTTTTGGGGTGCTGCTATAGGCCACCAAGCGGTAACAGTCAGTATTGGGATAATATGTGTGCAATGCTTGATAATGTAAGTGATGTTAACAGAAGGTCTATTTTCTGGGTGACCTGAACATTGACTGATTAGCAACTAGCTGTCCTCTCAAGAGGAAGATTCAAAAAATGTATCATTCAAATAAATTATGCAAAAGAGGTGACAAACAAGTTAGGCTGCTCAGCTGATTGGTTGACATACTGTAAATTGAGAAATGTTCACAAAAATTTTCACAAAAAGAACAAGAAATTATATTACCAAATAATGATGAATGACATAAAAGACAATTGGAAAATAATTTGGAGTACCTTAAATCATTTATAACAAAACCTTTCGATATTGCCAATCATTTCAATGACTATTTCACTAGTAAAGTGGACAAACTGAGAAGTGAAATGACAACATTGAACAGTGAACCATCATATTTTTTTATAAAATATCTAATAAAGAAAGAGAAGGATTGCTGTTTTGAATTTGGTCAAGTTAGTGTAGGAGAGGTGGAAAAACGATTGTTATCCATCAATAATGATAAGCCACCAGGTACAGACAACCTTGATGGGAAACTATTGAGAATGGTAGCAGACTGTATTGCCACCCCTATTTGCTATATCTTTAACCAAAGCCTAATGGAGTGTGTGTCCACAAGCTTGGAAGGAAGCTAACGTAATTCCACTGCCTAAAAATAGTAAAACAGCCTTTGCTGGCTCTAACAGCCGCCCAATCAGTTTGCTGCCTGCTCTTAGTAAACTGATGGAGAGGGTGGTGTATACAATGATATTTTTCAGAGAACAAGTTAACTACTGACTTTCAGCCTTCATATAGAGAAGGGCACTCAACTTGTACTGCTCTGACTCAGACGACTGATGATTGGTTTAAATAAATGGATAATAAGATGACAGTTGGAGCTGTATTGGTAGAGTTCAGTTCAGCCTTTGATGTTATTGATCATAAATTGTTATTGAAAAAAATCAACTTACATCACCTGGTTGGAGAGTTATTTATCCAATAGAACCCAGAGAGTGTTCTTCAATGGATGCTTCTCTAACATCAGGTATGTACAGTGCGGTGTCCCTAAGGGCAATTTCCTTGGGCCATTACATTTTAGTCATTTAGCAGACGCTCTTATCCAGAGCGAATTACAGTTAGTGAGTGCATACATTTTCATACTGGCCCCCCGTGGGAAACGAACCCACAACCCTGGCGTTGCAAGCGCCACGCTCTACCAACTGAGCTACACGGGAATCAGTTATACACTATTGCAGTCCATGGACACATTCTGCCTGGTGTCAACGGTACAGGCCGGTGGCGGTGGTGTACAGAAACTGCATGATGCCATGGTGTCAACGCTACAGGCTGGTGGCGGTGGTGTCCAGAAACTGCATGATGCCATGGTGTCAACGCTACAGGCTGGTGGCGGTGGTGTACAGAAACTGCATGATGCCATGGTGTCAACACTACAGGCTGGTGGCGGTGGTGTACAGAAACTGCATGATGCCATGGTGTCAACGCTACAGGCTGGTGGCGGTGGTGTCCAGAAACTGCATGATGCCATGGTGTCAACGCTACAGGCCGGTGGCGGTGGTGTACAGAAACTGCATGATGCCATGGTGTCAACGCTACAGGCTGGTGGCGGTGGTGTACAGAAACTGCATGATGCCATGGTGTCAACGCTACAGGCTGGTGGCGGTGGTGTCCAGAAACTGCATGATGCCATGGTGTCAACGCTACAGGCCGGTGGCGGTGGTGTACAGAAACTGCATGATGCCATGGTGTCAACGCTACAGGCTGGTGGCGGTGGTGTCCAGAAACTGCATGATGCCATGGTGTCAACGCTACAGGCTGGTGGCGGTGGTGTCCAGAAACTGCATGATGCCATGGTGTCAGCATGGACCAACATCCCAGTGGAACGTTTTCGACAGGTAGAATCCATCCCCCTAAGAATTCAGGCTGTTCTGGAGGTAAAGGGGAGCGAACCGGTAATATGGGGTGTACCTAATAAACTGTCCGGTGAGTGTACATCACAGTCAACATCACAGTCTACACATACAACACAGTCAGCACTGATACTCTGAACCAAGGAGCACAGTCAGCACTGATTCTCTGAACCAAGGAGCACATTTAGCACTGATGTTAGTCTGAAGAAAGGAGCACATTTAGCACTGATACTCTGAACAAAGGAGCACATTTAGCACTGATGTCAATGTCTGCAGGTATACAGTAAGAATTAACACACGGGTTGAAAGACCACATTACCTATAGATTCACACTACTCATACAGACATTACCTATAGATACACACTACTCATACAGACATTACCTATAGATTCACACTACTCATACAGACATTACCTATAGATACACACTACTCATACAGACATTACCTATAGATACACACTACTCATACAGACATTACCTATAGATACACACTACTCATACAGACATTACCTATAGATACACACTACTCATACAGACATTACTTATAGATACACACTACTCATACAGACATTACCTATAGATACACACTACTCATACAGACATTACCTATAGATACACACTACTCATACAGACATTACCTATAGATACACACTACTCATACAGACATTACTTATAGATACACACTACTCATACAGACATTACCTATAGATACACACTACTCATACAGACATTACCTATAGATACACACTACTCATACAGACATTACCTATAGATACACACTACTCATACAGACATTACCTATAGATACACACTACTCATACAGACATTACCTATAGATTCACACTACTCATACAGACATTACCTATAGATACACACTACTCATACAGACATTACCTATAGATACACACTACTCATACAGACATTACCTATAGATTCACACTACTCATACAGACATTACCTATAGATACACACTACTCATACAGACATTACCTATAGATACACACTACTCATACATACATGACCTATAGATACACACTACTCATACAGACATGACCTATAGATACACACTACTCATACAGACATTACCTATAGATACACACTACTCATACAGACATTACCTATAGATACACACTACTCATACAGACATTACCTATAGATACACACTACTCATACAGACATGACCTATAGATACACACTACTCATACAGACATGACCTATAGATACACACTACTCATACAGACATGACCTATAGATACACACTACTCATACAGACATGACCTATAGATACACACTACTCATACAGACATGACCTATAGATACACACTACTCATACAGACATTACCTATAGATACACACTACTCATACAGACATTACCTGTAGATACACACTACTCATACAGACATTACCTATAGATACACACTACTCATACAGACATTACCTATAGATACACACTACTCATACAGACATTACCTATAGATACACACTACTCATACAGACATTACCTATAGATTCACACTACTCATACAGACATTACCTATAGATTCACACTACTCATACAGACATTACCTATAGATACACACTACTCATACAGACATTACCTATAGATACACACTACTCATACAGACATTACCTATAGATACACACTACTCATACAGACATTACCTATAGATTCACACTACTCATACAGACATTACCTATAGATTCACACTACTCATACAGACATTACCTATAGATACACACTACTCATACAGACATTACCTGTAGATACACACTACTCATACAGACATTACCTATAGATACACACTACTCATACAGACATTACCTATAGATTCACACTACTCATACAGACATTACCTATAGATACACACTACTCATACAGACATGACCTATAGATACACACTACTCATACAGACATTACCTATAGATTCACACTACTCATACAGACATTACCTATAGATTCACACTACTCATACAGACATTACCTATAGATACACACTACTCATACAGACATTACCTGTAGATACACACTACTCATACAGACATTACCTATAGATACACACTACTCATACAGACATTACCTATAGATTCACACTACTCATACAGACATTACCTATAGATACACACTACTCATACAGACATTACCTATAGATACACACTACTCATACAGACATTACCTATAGATTCACACTACTCATACAGACATTACCTATAGATTCACACTACTCATACAGACATTACCTATAGATACACACTACTCATACAGACATTACCTATAGATACACACTACTCATACAGACATTACCTATAGATACACACTACTCATACAGACATTACCTATAGATACACACTACTCATACAGACATTACCTATAGATACACACTACTCATACAGACATGACCTATAGATACACACTACTCATACAGACATGACCTATAGATACACACTACTCATACAGACATGACCTATAGATACACACTACTCATACAGACATGACCTATAGATACACACTACTCATACAGACATGACCTATAGATACACACTACTCATACAGACATGACCTATAGATACACACTACTCATACAGACATGACCTATAGATACACACTACTCATACAGACATGACCTATAGATACACACTACTCATACAGACATTACCTATAGATACACACTACTCATACAGACATTACCTATAGATACACACTACTCATACAGACATTACCTGTAGATACACACTACTCATACAGACATTACCTGTAGATACACACTACTCATACAGACATTACCTATAGATACACACTACTCATACAGACATTACCTATAGATACACACTACTCATACAGACATTACCTATAGATTCACACTACTCATACAGACATTACCTATAGATTCACACTACTCATACAGACATTACCTATAGATACACACTACTCATACAGACATTACCTATAGATACACACTACTCATACAGACATGACCTATAGATACACACTACTCATACAGACATGACCTATAGATACACACTACTCATACAGACATGACCTATAGATACACACTACTCATACAGACATGACCTATAGATACACACTACTCATACAGACATTACCTATAGATACACACTACTCATACAGACATTACCTATAGATACACACTACTCATACAGACATTACCTGTAGATACACACTACTCATACAGACATTACCTATAGATACACACTACTCATACAGACATTACCTATAGATACACACTACTCATACAGACATTACCTATAGATACACACTACTCATACAGACATTACCTATAGATTCACACTACTCATACAGACATTACCTATAGATTCACACTACTCATACAGACATTACCTATAGATACACACTACTCATACAGACATTACCTATAGATACACACTACTCATACAGACATTACCTATAGATACACACTACTCATACAGACATTACCTATAGATTCACACTACTCATACAGACATTACCTATAGATTCACACTACTCATACAGACATTACCTATATATACACACTACTCATACAGACATTACCTGTAGATACACACTACTCATACAGACATTACCTATAGATACACACTACTCATACAGACATTACCTATAGATTCACACTACTCATACAGACATTACCTATAGATACACACTACTCATACAGACATGACCTATAGATACACACTACTCATACAGACATTACCTATAGATTCACACTACTCATACAGACATTACCTATAGATTCACACTACTCATACAGACATTACCTATAGATACACACTACTCATACAGACATTACCTGTAGATACACACTACTCATACAGACATTACCTATAGATACACACTACTCATACAGACATTACCTATAGATTCACACTACTCATACAGACATTACCTATAGATACACACTACTCATACAGACATTACCTATAGATACACACTACTCATACAGACATTACCTATAGATTCACACTACTCATACAGACATTACCTATAGATTCACACTACTCATACAGACATTACCTATAGATACACACTACTCATACAGACATTACCTATAGATACACACTACTCATACAGACATTACCTATAGATACACACTACTCATACAGACATTACCTATAGATACACACTACTCATACAGACATTACCTATAGATACACACTACTCATACAGACATTACCTATAGATACACACTACTCATACAGACATTACCTATAGATACACACTACTCATACAGACATTACCTATAGATACACACTACTCATACAGACATTACCTATAGATACACACTACTCATACAGACATTACCTATAGATACACACTACTCATACAGACATTACCTATAGATACACACTACTCATACAGACATTACCTATAGATACACACTACTCATACAGACATTACCTATAGATACACACTACTCATACAGACATTACCTATAGATACACACTACTCATACAGACATTACCTATAGATACACACTACTCATACAGACATTACCTATAGATACACACTACTCATACAGACATTACCTATAGATACACACTACTCATACAGACATTACCTATAGATACACACTACTCATACAGACATTACCTATAGATACACACTACTCATACAGACATTACCTATAGATACACACTACTCATACAGACATTACCTATAGATACACACTACTCATACAGACATTACCTATAGATACACACTACTCATACAGACATTACCTATAGATTCACACTACTCATACAGACATTACCTATAGATTCACACTACTCATACAGACATTACCTATAGATACACACTACTCATACAGACATTACCTATAGATACACACTACTCATACAGACATTACCTATAGATTCACACTACTCATACAGACATTACCTATAGATTCACACTATATCCTATACCTTGGTGTTGATGTGCCAGGTCATGTTTGCTGTGTAATGCTGTTATCAGCACCGTGGCCTGTGGAAAACAAAACAAACAAGACACGAAGACAATCTGCACTTACATCAGATTCTGTCTGCATAATGAAGGGATTGTATTCTATTTCATTCTATGCATACAAGAGAAACATTGTAATGACACATTTACGACACTTGCAAGCGGTTTTATAGGCTACTGTATACACTACCTAATGGATTAACTACTAAGTGTCGTAACTAAGAAACATGACTCACCTCCGGTTTTTCTATACAGCAGAACACACACTACACCAGTCACTCTGGTCTATCAAGAAACACAGGCCTAACTGACAATACAGACCCCCATTCACAGTCCCTGCCTTCCCAGTCAATTGACATATTGACGGGACTCAGATGAATTGCGAAACAAACGCAACAGGTTCTAAAACACCCTGTGTTCACAGTAGGATCTTAGCTACCCCATAATGCCCTGCCCACTGAACTGTCATATACAACTAGCATGTAGCCTACCTGAACTGTCATATACAACTAGCATGTAGCCTACCTCAACTGTCATATACAACTAGCATGTAGCCTACCTGAACTGTCATATACAACTAGCATGTAGCCTACCTCAACTGTCATATACAACTAGCATGTAGCCTACCTGAACTGTCATATACAACTAGCATGTAGCCTACCTCAACTGTCATATACAACTAGCATGTAGCCTACCTGAACTGTCATATACAACTAGCATGTAGCCTACCTGAACTGTCATATACAACTAGCATGTAGCCTACCTGAACTGTCATATACAACTAGCATGTAGCCTACCTGAACTGTCATATACAACTAGCATGTAGCCTACCTGAACTGTCATATACAACTAGCATGTAGCCTACCTGAACTGTCATATACAACTAGCATGTAGCCTACCTGAACTGTCATATACAACGCATGTAGCCTACCTGAACTGTCATATACAACTAGCATGTAGCTACCTGAACTGTCATATACAACTAGCATGTAGCCTACCTGAACTGTCATATACAACTAGCATGTAGCCTACCTGAACTGTCATATAAAACTAGCATGTAGCCTACCTGAACTGTCATATACAACTAGCATGTAGCCTACCTCAACTGTCATATACAACTAGCATGTAGCCTACCTGAACTGTCATATACAACTAGCATGTAGCTACCTGAACTGTCATATACAACTAGCATGTAGCCTACCTGAACTGTCATATACAACTAGCATGTAGCCTACCTGAACTGTCATATACAACTAGCATGTAGCCTACCTGAACTGTCATATACAACTAGCATGTAGCCTACCTGAACTGTCATATACAACTAGCATGTAGCCTACCTGAACTGTCATATACAACTAGCATGTAGCCTACCTGAACTGTCATATACAACTAGCATGTAGCCTACCTCAACTGTCATATACAACTAGCATGTAGCCTACCTCAACTGTCATATACAACTAGCATGTAGCCTACCTCAACTGTCATATACAACTAGCATGTAGCCTACCTCAACTGTCATATACAACTAGCATGTAGCCTACCTCAACTGTCATATACAACTAGCATGTAGCCTACCTGCGACTGAGATTAGGAGGGTAGCAACCAGCCTGAGTGTTTAAGGGGATCAGTTTGAGCAATCTTGGTCACATAATGAGTAGTTATTTGGGTTGGATGGTGATTTGTAGATCAGCGATTATTCGCACTCCAACTGCAATGTGCCTGTATTCACGTACCTGAGACTGGGAGGGTAGAGGCAGCCTTCTGTTCCCTGAGCCAGGTGTTCCTCTCCTCCTGGCCCCACCACCACTGCTCTCCTGGGGCTGTCTCCTCACCACGCTCCTGCCTGATCACAATAATATAGAATCATGCTAAATACATGTGCATTTACTACAAATGAGGTATAATCAGATGTTCCATAATGATGTTTATTTTAAGAAAATTGCATTGTCATAGAGGCAACAATAAATACAATAGAATTTCAGGTATCAGTGTCAAATGTGTGCAATGTTGGGTAACTACAGGTCAAGTCATTCACATTTCTTCAGAATCATAGGGAAGATCTACGGGACGGCAGGTAGCCTCGAGGTTAGAGCGTTGGGCCAGAAACTGAAAGGTTGCTGGTTCGAATCACAGAGCCGACACGTTGAAAGATCTTTCGCTGTGCCCTTGAGCAAGGCACTTAACCCCAAATGCTCCAGGGATGCTGGACAATGGTGACCCTGGCCATGGCCCCACTCCCTGCGGGCGACTCAGGGGGAGTTGGGATATTCAACGCATTACACACTCGTACAGCACCCCCTTAATTAGTATGACAACAGAAGGTTCGCCCTAATGCATGGTCTACTCTCTGACATTACGTTATTAAAAAGATATGCCGCCAAAAAAATGATTTCCCTTTTATGGAACGTTTAGAAGATTACTTCTAAATGGCGTTCTTTCACAGACAAATAATATTGCGAGGTTTGATTGGTGTCACAATTTTACCCCAGCCCCAGCTAACACACCTGACGTCTTCATTTTAGAATGCAATTAGTTTAATCAGCTGTGTTTGCTAGGGATGGGGGAAAGGTGTGACACCACTCCGGCCCCTGAGGACTGGAGTTACCCATCCCTGACCCTGTACACTACATTCGGAAAGTATTCAGACCCTTTGACTTTTCCACATTGTTACGTTACAGCCTTATTCTAAAATTGATTAAATCGTTTTTTCCCCCCTCATCAATCTACCACAATATCCCATAATGACAAAGCGAAAACAGGTTTTTAGAAATGTTTTGAAATGTATAAAACATAAAAAAACGGAAATATCAAATTTACATAAGTATTCAGACCCTTTACTCAGTAGTTTGTTGAAGCACCTTTGGCAGCGATTACAGCCTCGAGTCTTCTTGGGTATGACGCTACAAGCTTGGCACACCTGTATTTGGGGAGTTTCTCCCATTCTTCTCTGCAGATCCTCTCAAGCTCTGTCAGGTTGGATGGGGAGCATCGCTGCACAGCTATTTTCAGGTCTCTCCAGAGATGTTCGATCGGGTTCAAGTCCAGGCTCTGGCTGGGCCACACAAGGACATTCTGAGACTTGTCCCGAAGCCACCCCTGTGTTGTCTTGGCTGTGTGCTTAGGGTCGTTGTCCTGTTGGAAGGTGAACCTTCACCCCAGTCTGAGGTCCTGAGCGCTCTGGAGCAGGTTTTCATCAAGGATCTCTCTGTACTTTGCTCCGTTCATCTTTGCCTCGATCCTGACTAGGCTCCCAGTCCCTGCTGCTGAAAAACATCCCCACAGCATGATGCTGCCACCACCATGCTTCACCGTAGGGATGGTGCCAGGTTTCCTCCAGACGTGACGCTTGGCATTCAGGCCAAAGAGTTCAATCTTGGTTTCATCAGACCAGAGAATCTTGTTTCTCATGGTCTGAGAGTCCTTTAGGTGCCTTTTGGCAAACTCCAAGCGGGCTGTCATGTGCCTTTTACTGAGGAGTGGCTTCCGTCTGGCCACTCTAACATAAAGGCCTGATTGGTGGAGTGCTGCAGAGATGGTTGTCCTTCTGGAAGGTTCTCCCATCTCCACAGAGGAACTTTGGAGCTCTGTCAGAGTGACCATCGGGTTCTTGGTCACCTCCCTGACCAAGGCCCTTCTCCCCCGATTTCTCCCAAAATACAGGGAAGGGGGTCTGAATACTTTCCGAATGCACTATATATAGGGCCCTATTGGTCCTGGTCAAAGCTAGTGCACAATGTAGGGAATAGGGTGCCATTTGAGACGCAACCTAAGCTAAATCTTCTTTGACCTTCTTACCATTGGGCGGGGAGAGGAAGAAGCCTCCCATCGTAGTGACGGCTTTGACTCCGTTGATCAGGCTGTCCCCGTTGATAGTAACGCGAGATAGGTTGGCACGGGCTTGAGGCGGGACAGTTTTACGGTCACCTAAGTCGATTACATACACCCCCCCCCCCAAAAAAAGACAAAATAGTCATTCATTTCAACAGTCCTCATTTCCAGAGGTTACTAGTTTCCCTGCTCCAGATTCTGTTATGAAAAACCTGAAGTTCCTCTCAATACAAAAACATGATGTGGCCCAAAAAGAACGACATTTCCCCCATTATATAGATCCATTTCACCGGCGTTGTAATCCCGTGTGGTGGTGGTGAGTGGTACGGGGGGGGCAATGAAAACACAGCGTATCGATTCAACTTAAGAAGTAGCTTTCCTAAGAAAAATGTTTATACCTAAAGAATCTCAAACGAAGTTACAAACTGGCAGGCACACAAAGAAAGTACAGTCCCGTCAAAGGGTTTCTGTTGAACTAGCCTGCAGCACAAGGTGGGGAGGCTTTAGGTCACTGGGTCCTCAGTACTTTCTATGTAAAAAATGAGCAGTTTGAAATATATTTCCAATAGCAGGTGGATGACATCAGTCATAAAGTACATACAATATAAAATAACTAACTATTAGAGATGGAATGATTCAGCGATACAAAATAAACCCCAGGAAGAGTAGCTGCTGCCTTGGCAGGAACTAATGGGGATCCATAATAAACCCCAGGAAGAGTAGCTGCTGCCTTGGCAGGAACTAATGGGGATCCATAATAAACCCCAGGAAGAGTAGCTGCTGCCTTGGCAGGAACTAATGGGGATCCATAATAAACCCCAGGAAGAGTAGCTGCTGCCTTGGCAGGAACTAATGGGGATCCATAATAAACCCCAGGAAGAGTAGCTGCTGCCTTGACAGGAACTAATGGGGATCCTTAATAAATACAAATCTGTTGTGATTGAATTGATGTTTCCTCTCCTTCCAGCCTGGTCTCAGACTAGACGTAACATAGTAAAAGTAAATCTGTGATATGTTCTGTTTGGACCAGTCTGCTGTTCTAATAGGTTATTCGCACATTTGCATTCAGATGCTTGTAAAATGGCTTTCGCAATGTCAAATCATAGGCTTTATTAGCTGAGTGACAACCAATGTAATTTGCTGGGTCATTGTTACCAAATAAGCTGTAGAAAATTGTGTTTGTAGCCTAACAGAGTGGATGCAGTTCACACCCAACTGCCGATTGGGATTTTCCATTATACCATTTGTATTTAGATTGTTCAGGTTCACCATAAGACATTGTTTTGGTCGTTGTACTTTAAACACTCAGTTTATTGGGCCATTACATGGACAGGGTAATTATATAAAGGACAGCTGCGCATTGGTCCATTCATTCATTCATTGGTCAGGAGAAGCGCTCCATAATCTACCAACCAGTCTAAACCATTCTCTTCGGAGACGGGGGTAAAATTCAAAGCTGCATTATATTAATAGTCTTAAATGCCATGCTAATTTCTAAAGATAAATATTGACATAGTACTAGCTCAAAATATGTTTAATCTGCAAAAATGACAAATTCATCAGTGGTTGATGGTGATGTCAGATAAAAAGTGGGGGTGACAAAAAGCAGAAATTGCCTCCACCCCTAATCTGATAGTGGGGTGGTACATGCTCAGTCTGCCCTATGGCTCAGCTCAGGTGCCTACACACACCATTGACACTGACACACACACACAGAGGGCCACTCAGAAGTCATTTCAGACAGATTCATCTCAGAGAGGCTCAGCTCCTGAGCTCCCATCACTAGCAGATATGAATTTAAAATGGAAAATGAATGTGTTCATGCCAAAAAAAATATTGCATTGAATCGTATCGAATCAACTCGTTCCCCTAATCAAATCGAATCGTTTCAAACTAAAATGTATTGTTCCTGAATCATATCAGAGCCCTGTATCTAGATGCGTATCGAATCGTTCATGAAAGGAGAGATGCACATCCCTACTAACTATGCCGTAAAACTTCAAAGCTCAAACTACACAACAAGCTCACTGTGATAAAGTTAATCTAATTTGAATGACATGAACATTAATGTCTGTGAAGGAACATTTTATGTTCGTGCTTTTCTAATAACCAATTCGACTGGGTTCATGCAAGTGACTGATTGATCATGCCTGGGAGGAATCCTCACTATCAGTATAAGCAATTTGGCAGTACGCCCAGAACATTGCTCGGGAACCAAAAGGGGTATCTCAGTTTCAAGGTCTCAGCTTGGAGAGAAGAAGCCTCGTGAGGTATTGGTCGGTCACATGCATGAACCAAACGTTAATGATGAATTAATTATGAATAATGAATAAGCTAAATCATGAAAATCTAACTTGTCTGTGTCAGCAGTATATAAGCGAACTAACGGGACTGCCCCGGGGGAGCTCCTGACCGACGTGTACTATGGTGCATTGGGTTGGTTGGAACCTCACCAGCTTGCTGATAATAAAGAATGATTCATTTAATATTGACTTCAGGTGGTCATTTCCACGATACGTCCTTCTCAACTGGTGACAACAACACATGCATTAGAGATGTGAGGACCGGACATTCTGATCAATCTACAGTATAGTACATTACCGTCCTTGGTGGCTAAGGCACTACGGACTCCATGCCAGAGCTGGGAGATCTCCTCGTCTGTGGGAGTACGGTCCAGACAGAGGCCTTTCTCATGGTACAGCAGCCCCCGTCTGGCAGCCCCTCCCTGGGCGTCCTGCTGGCCTGACATGGGGGTGGCCTTGGATGGGTTGGAAACAACACCGCTATCTGCCCTAATGACATGCGTACAGGTCTGGGACGGGGCGAAGCTGTCCAGGGTGTCCTTATTACACAAAGCCTGCTCTACAGGAAGACCTGCTTTAGTAGCAGCAGAGTTAGACTTATCCATGTTGTAAGGAGTCTTGGTGGTGTCATTAGAGTGATCCATGTTGTAAGGAGTCTTGGTGGTGTCATTAGAGTGATCCATGTTGTACGGAGTCTTGGTGGTGTCAGCGTGATCCATGTTGTAAGGAGTCTTGGTGGTGTCAGAGTGATCCATGCTGTAAGGAGTCTTGGTGGTATCATTAGACTGATCCATGTTGTAAGGAGTCTTGGCGGTGTCAGAGTGATCCATGTTGTAAGGCTCTGCAGCCTCTCCTTTGTGTGTGTTAGGCTCAATGGTTTCAGTGCGGGGAGGGGGGCGAGGCACCATGACCTTCCCGTGGGTCACCCGGGCCACGTGGCTGCTGGCCTCGGTAGCAGACTGGGGTCTGATGACCGTGCCTTTCCTGGAGCGGGACGAAACAGGATCCATCCCTGCCCTGGCAGATCTCACTCTCCTGGGGACCCTGGGGCACCCGGTCCTCCCGCTGCTCCCTCGCTGGACCCTGACCTCCCTGGCCTCCTGGTGCCCCTGCAGCCTGCTCTCCTGGACCCTGACCTCCCTGGCCTCCTGGTGCCCCTGCAGCCTGCTCTCCTGGACCCTGACATCTGCCCAGGCCTGCTTGGTAAAGTGATAGCCGGTGGAGGCTAGAGGGGGGGTGGTGGTGGCCACTGTCTGGTCCTGACCCTGTTGGTGGTCTGATGATGCTGACTGTTGTTTATGTGGAGGTAGTGGACACCCAGAAACACACTTGTTGTTTGTTATAGGATTCTGTTCCATCAGATTTCTGTTCATCTCCTCCTCTCCTTCCAGATTGACCTCGTCAAACCAGCGTATCTTCTTGTTGACCGTCTTGTTGCCCTCTGCGTCCTTGACTTTCGTTCTGGTCAGTTCCACACTATCTCTGATGGACATGGTGAATTGCTTGGTGAATATTAAACGCCCGGTGTTGTACATACTACAGCTAGCGTTTCCTCCCGACACTCCGTATTTTGATTGCTTTTTAAGAATTCCCTTTATAGATCTGACGTCAGTGCCTTTAGGGTGACCTGTGGCTGTGCTGACAGCAGCTGCAGGTGGAGGAGGTGGCGGCGTGTCTGTGCGGTGTGTTGGTGTCCCTTCCACCTGCAGGCTCTTCAGGCCTTTAGGGAAGTCAGACCTGATATTACAATGACCCAATGTCTGACTGAGAGGGTCTGTGTTCTTAGACCTCCCGGCTTTGGGCTCAGAGTTGGACCCTTTGTTGAGGTTGTTCGTGGCATCTTCTCCACTGGGTTTGTTCCTGTGTGACTGGTGGTGTGTGCTCCCT
This sequence comes from Coregonus clupeaformis, assembly GCF_020615455.1. NCBI lineage: Eukaryota > Metazoa > Chordata > Actinopteri > Salmoniformes > Salmonidae > Coregonus > Coregonus clupeaformis. The sequence continues at coordinate 35,755,927 of NC_059196.1, forward strand.
GTTGGCTGAACGGTGGCGGAGTCCTCTCGGGCCCCTGAGCTACTCTTAGTGTTATAACTGAGGATATGATCAGGGTTTGAGGAGGGGGCTTCACACAGAAGGTCTTTGTGGCTGCAGGTTTTCCCAGGCAGAAGGACCTGGGTCGCCGACGGATGTTTGGAATACTTGTCCTCCTGATTTCTCACCTGCTGCCTAAATTCTAACTTTCCCTCTGGGGTCAGACAAGAGGTGAACTCCAGCTGCGTTTTGTCTGGGGTAGAAGCCTCGGAGCACGCTGCGACCGCTGAGACTCTGTGGTCCCCCCTCAGATTACTTTCCCTTTCGTCAGGGTCACCGTTATATGGACGTATTGAGGACGTATCTATAATCCCACTCAGAGTTAGCAGGCTGTGGTGACTGACACTGAGGAGTGGGGACTGGGTTACAGTGTTACTCTGAGATGATGAATGGGCTGTACAACTCTGCCACCCAGTGGCCTGTGAGAGCTGGTGCAGCCTACTGTTAAAGTCTTCTACAGACTCCTCTGTCTGCCTTGGTCTGGGGGGTTGAGGGCTAGCATCAGCTTTGCCCTGTTGGAGTAGGAGGTTACCACTTAGGAAACTCTTTGTTGGTGGACAAAAGGACAAGTCAGTGGATGGACCATTGGGGTGTTTCTGGACTCTCTGTGTTGTGTCCTCCATCTCCAAGCTATCCAGACTGGACAGGCTCTCTGACTCAGTGACTTCGTTCACATTATGATGCTGGAATACAGAAGAGATAGTTTTATTGGTTGATTCATTGATATTTAGGTAAAACTATTCGTACAGATAAAAACTATTTAAAAGTATCAAGAACCCCAGAGGATGACTGATGTAAGCATAAAAACACTTATTTTCAATGTGTTCCTCTGAGAAGCATTAAATTCAACAAGAGAAGAGATGCATTAATTCAACAGGAATAGAAGAGATGCATTAATTCAACAGGAATAGAAGAGATGCATTAATTCAACAAGTGATGAATGTCATGATGGTAGGATATCATTAATAATGTGCATAGCTACACCATATATACGAAAGTATGTGGACACCACTTCAAATTAGTGGATTCGGCTATTTCAGTCACACCCGTTGCTGACAGGTGTACAAAATCGAGCACGCAGCCATGCAATCTCCATAGATAAACATTGGCAGTAGAATGGCCTTACTGAAGAGTTCAGTGACTTTTAGCACCTAAAAATCGTCTGTCCTCGGTTGCAACACTCACTACCGAGTTCCAAACTGCCTCTGGAAGCAACGTCAGCACAATAACTGTTAGTCGGGAGCTTCATGAAATGGGTTTCCATGGCAGAGCAGCCGCACACAAGCCTAAGATCACCATGTGCAATGCCAAGCGTCGGCTGGAGAGGTGTAAAGCTCACCGCCATTGGACTCCGGAGCAGTGGAAACGCTTTCTCTGGAGTGATGAATCACGCTTCACCATCTGGCAGTCCGACGGACGAATCTGGGTTTGGCAGAAGGAAGGAGAACGCTACCTGCCCCAATGCATAGTGCCAACTGTAAAGTTTGGTGGAGGAGGAATAATGGTATGGGGCTGTTTTTCATGGTTCGGGCTAGGCCCCTTAGTTCCAGTGACGGGAAATCTTAACGCTACAGCATACAATGACATTCTAGACAATTATGTGCTTCCAACTTCCCAAAAAAATAAATACTTTTTTTTTTTTTTTACTTTGTGGCTACAGTTTGGGGAAGGTCCTTTCCTATTTCAGCATGACAATGCCCCCGTGCACAAAGCGAGGATTATACAGAAATGGTTTGTCAAGATCGGTATGGAAGAACTGGACTGGCCTGCACAGAGCCCTGACCTCAACCCCATCGAACACCTTTGGGATGAATTGGGAACACCGACTGCGAGCCAGGCCTAATCGCCCAACATCAGTGCCCGACCTCACTAATGCTCTTGTGGCTGAATGGAAGAAAGTCCCCCGCAGCAATGTTCCAACATCTAGTGGAAAGCCTTCCCAGAAGAGTGGATACTAATGCGCATGATTTTGGAAGGAGATGTTTGACAAGCAGGTGTCCACATACTTTTGGTCATGTAGTGCATCTCAAGTATCTAGTGCCACTGGACCCACGCACAGACATCGGTAACATTCATGTGTGTGTGTGTGTGTGTGTGTGTGTGTGTGTGTGTGTGTGTGTGAGTGCTCAGAGGGGACAGTCTGCCATCTAAAAAGGGCCTCTGTCTGTTTGCTCAGTCTGGTGATTCTGAAGCAAGTCCAGGCAGTAGCAGCTACAGGGCTAACGTTACGCTACAGGGCTAACGTTACACTACAGGGCTAACGTTACGCTACAGGGCTAACGTTACGCTAAAGGGCTAACGTTACACTAAAGGGCTAACGTTACGCTAAAGGGCTAACGTTATGCTAAAGGACTAACGTTACGCTAAAGGGCTAACGTTACACTACAGGGCTAACGTTACACTAAAGGGCTAACGTTACACTAAAGGGCTAACGTTACGCTAAAGAGCTAACGTTACACTAAAGGGCTAACGTTACACTAAAGGGCTAACGTTACACTACAGGGCTAACGTTACACTACAGGGCTAACGTTACACTAAAGGGCTAACGTTACACTACAGGGCTAACGTTACACTAAAGGGCTAACATTACACTAAAGGGCTAACGTTACACTACAGGGCTAACGTTACACTACAGGGCTAACGTTACACTACAGGGCTAACGTTACACTACAGGGCTAACGTTACACTAAAGGGCTAACGTTACGCTACAGGGCTAGCGTTACACTAAAGGGCTAACGTTACGCTAAAGGGCTAACGTTACACTACAGGGCTAACGTTACACTAAAGGGCTAACGTTACACTACAGGGCAAACGTTACACTACAGGGCTAACGTTACACTAAAGGGCTAACGTTACACTAAAGGGCTAACGTTACACTACAGGGCTAACGTTACACTACAGGGCTAACGTTACACTACAGGGCTAACGTTACACTAAAGGGCTAACGTTACACTACAGGGCTAACGTTACACTACAGGGCTAACGTTACACTAAAGGGCTAACGTTACACTAAAGGGCTAACGTTACACTACAGGGCTAACGTTACACTACAGGGCTAACGTTACACTAAAGGGCTAACGTTACACTACAGGGCTAACGTTACACTACAGGACCTTTTTCACCTCCACAGCAACACTTTCACAGCCAGAGAGAAGAGACGTAGCGGTTAGCTTTTTTAATTGAAACAACTCATTGATATAGGCTACAAATGTAATGGAGATATGTACTGTAAGCTTTAGAATACATATGGGTAGTTTGCATGATTTAAATGTTCATTAATACGAAAGTATGTGCTTCTCCAGACATACAGTGCATTCGGAAAGTACTCAGACCCCTTGACTTTTTCCACATTTAGTTACGTTACAGCCTTATTCTAAATTCTCATCAATCTACACACAATACCCCATAACGACAAAGCGAAAACAGGTTTTTATAAATTTTTGCAAATGTATTAAAAATAAAAACTGAAATATCTTATTTACATAAGTATTCACACCCTTTGCTATGAGACTCAAAATTGAGCTCAGGTGCATCCTGTTTCCATTGATCAGAGATGTTTCTACAACTTGATTGGAGTCCATATGTGGTAAATTCAATTGATTGGACATGATTTGGAAAGGCACACACCTGTCTATAAAAGGTCCCACAGTTGACAGTGCATGTCAGAGCAAAAAACCAAGCCATGAGGTCGAAGGAATTGTCCGTAGCGCTCCGAGACAGGATTGTGTCGAGGCACAGATCTGGTGAAAGGTACCAAAAAAATTCTGCAGCATTGAAGGTCCCCAGGAACACAGTGGCCTCCATCATTCTTTAATGGAAGAACTTTGGAACCACCAAGACTCTTCCTAGAGCTGGCCGCCCGGCCAAACTGAGCAATCGGGGGAGTAGGGCCTTGGTCAGGGAGGTGACCAAGAACCCGATGGTCACTCTGACAGAGCTCCAGAGTTCCTCTGTGGAGATGGGAGAACCTTCCAGAAGGACAACCATCTCTGCAGGACTCCACCAATTAGGCCTTTATGGTAGTGGCCAGATGGAAGCCACTCCTCAGTAAAAGGCACATAACAGCCCGCTTGGAGTTTGCCAAAAGGCACCTAAAGGACTCTCAGACCATGAGAAACAAGATTCGGTTTTGGCCTGAATGCCGAGCGTCACGTCTGGAGGAAACTTGGCACCATCCCTATGGTGAAGCATGGTGGTGGCAGCATCATGCTGTGGGAATGTTTTTCAGCGGCAGGGACTGGGAGACTAGTCAGGGTCGAGGGAAAGATGAAAGGAGCAAAATACAGAGAGATCCTTGATGAAAACCTGCTCCAGAGCGCTCAGGACCTCAGACTGGGGCACAAAGCCAAGACAACGCAGGAGTGGCTTCGGGACAAGTCTCTGAATGTCCTTGTGTGGCCCAGCCAGAGCCCGGACTTGAATCCGATCTAACATCTCTGGAGAGACCTGAAAATAGCTGTGCAGCGACGCTCCCCATCCAACCTGACAGAGCTTGAGAGGATCTGCAGAGAAGAATGGAAAAAACTCCCCAAATACAGGTGTGCCAAGCTTGTAGCGTCATACCCAAGAAGACTTGAGGCTGTAATCGCTGCCAAAGGTGCTTCAACTAAGTACTGAGTAAAGGGTCTGAATACTTATGTAAATGTCATATTTTAATTTTTCTATTTTTAATAAATTAGCAAACATTTCTACAACACTGTTTTCACTTTGTCATTATGGGGTATTGTGTGTAGAATGATGAGGAAAAAAACGATTTAATCAATTTTAGAATAAGGCTGTAACGTAACAAAATGTGGAAAAAGTCAAGGGGTCTGAATACTTTCCCGCCAACATTTGAGATAAGGATGGTAAACAACAGATATGAGATTTTCACCATGTGTCACATCAGAACCAGACTCTCTGTGTGGCCTAGATTAGTTGTTCTCAGCCCTCTCGTCTGAGACCCCCAGACGTTTCACCATGTTGTTGTAGCCCTGAACTACCACACCGGACTCACTAGTCAAGGGCTTGATGATCAGTTGACAAGCTGAATCAGGCGTGCTAGCTTTGGAATAGAATAAATACATGGAAGAGCTGAGGGGTTCCCGAGCAGAGGCTTGAAAACCACTGGCCTAGATGACCGACAAAGCCTACCTGTGGACTGCTACAGGTCTCCCTGTCCCTCAGCTGTGTGTCCTGCAGCAGGTTGAGGAAGACCCTGTCCATCTCCCTGTCCCTCAGCTGTGTGTCCTGCAGCTCATCCCTCTCCCTGTCCCTGTCCCTCGGCTGTGTGTCCTGCAGCTGGTCCCTCTCCCTGTCCCTGTCCCTCGGCTGTGTGTCCTGCAGCTCATCCCTCTCCCTGTCCCTGTCCCTCAGCTGTGTGTCCTGCAGCTGGTCCCTGTCCCTCAGCTGAGCGTCCTGCAGCTGGTTGGGGAAAAGTAGCCTGTTCTTAAAGCTGCTGAGGGTCCTGTCCTGCATCAGTTTGCTGTAGGCCTCCACGGCAGACAGGGTCCTCTGGTGGAGCGACGGGCTGGGTGTCGGGGGAGGCTTAGGGGATGAAGTGCAGCTCCTGTTTTTAAACCAGAGGATTGACCAGAGAAACATGCTGATGGAGATATGTAGTTGGTATAATAACGTTAATTCATATAAATGTCTGTAAACTATAGTGTTGTTAAGCTTTTTCCAGATCAGTTTGTGCTCTTGCCAACTCCATTGCTGCCATTGCCAAGCCAAACATGACAATGAGTGACAAGGAGTCTGTGGTATTATAGCACAAACAGACAGGGACTCAGGCTAGAAGATCACACATACAGTGGGGAAAAAAAGTATTTAGTCAGCCACCAATTGTGCAAGTTCTCCCACTTAAAAAGATGAGAGAGGCCTGTAATTTTCATCATAGGTACACGTCAACTATGACAGACAGAATGAGAAAAAAATTCCAGAAAATCACATTGTAGGATTTTTAATGAATATATTTGCAAATTATGGTGGAAAATAAGTATTTGGTCACCTACAAACAAGCAAGATTTCTGGCTCTCACAGACCTGTAACTTCTTCTTTAAGAGGCTCCTCTGTCCTCCACTCGTTACCTGTATTAATGGCACCTGTTTGAACTTGTTATCAGTATAAAAGACACCTGTCCACAACCTCAAACAGTCACACTCCAAACTCCACTATGGCCAAGACCAAAGAGCTGTCAAAGGACACCAGAAACAAAATTGTAGACCTGCACCAGGCTGGGAAGACTGAATCTGCAATAGGTAAGCAGCTTGGTTTGAAGAAATCAACTGTGGGAGCAATTATTAGGAAATGGAAGACATACAAGACCACTGATAATCTCCCTCGATCTGGGGCTCCACGCAAGATCTCACCCCGTGGGGTCAAAATGATCACAAGAACGGTGATCAAAAATCCCAGAACCACACGGGGGGATCTAGTGAATGACCTGCAGAGAGCTGGGACCAAAGTAACAAAGCCTACCATCAGTAACACACTACGCCGCCAGGGACTCAAATCCTGCAGTGCCAGGCGTGTCCCCCTGCTTAAGCCAGTACATGTCCAGGCCCGTCTGAAGTTTGCTAGAGTGCATTTGGATGATCCAGAAGAGGATTGGGAGAATGTCATATGGTCAGATGAAACCAAAATATAACTTTTTGGTAAAAACTCAACTCGTTGTGTTTGGAGGACAAAGAATGCTGAGTTGCATCCAAATAACACCATACCTACTGTGAAGCATGGGGGTGGAAACATCATGCTTTGGGGCTATTTTTCTGCAAAGGGACCAGGACGACTGATCCGTGTAAAGGAAAGAATGAATGGGGCCATGTATCGTGAGATTTTGAGTGAAACCTCCTTCCATCAGCAAGGGCATTGAAGATGAAACGTGGCTGGGTCTTTCAGCATGACAATGATCCCAAACACACCGCCCGGGCAACGAAGGAGTGGCTTCGTAAGAAGCATTTCAAGGTCCTGGAGTGGCCTAGCCAGTCTCCAGATCTCAACCCCATAGAAAATCTTTGGAGGGAGTTGAAAGTCTGTGTTGCCCAGCGACAGCCCCAAAACATCACTGCTCTAGAGGAGATCTGCATGGAGGAATGGGCCAAAATACCAGCAACAGTGTGTGAAAACCTTGTGAAGACTTACAGAAAACGTTTGACCTGTGTCATTGCCAACAAAGGGTATATCACAATTGAGAAACTTTTGTTATTGACCAAATACTTATTTTCCACCATAATTTGCAAATAAATTCATTAAAAATCCTACAATGTGATTTTCTGGATTTTTATTTCTAATTTTGTCTGTCATAGTTGACGTGTACCTATGATGAAAATTACAGGCCTCTCTCATCTTTTTAAGTGGGAGAACTTGCACAATTGGTGGCTGACTAAATACTTTTTTTCCCCACATATAAAAAGCCTGGAGAAATATGCAGATGGTGACATGCAGTTGGTGTAATAACGTTAATAAATAAGCCATTAAATGTTTATAAAGCCTTTATAATCGTTTATGTGTTCATAGGGTAATGGTTATACATGTTTATATATGCTGGAATATTCATTTCTTACTACATTTACATTTACATTTACGTCATTTAGCAGACGCTCTTATCCAGAGCGACTTAGAAATTGGTGCATTCACCTTATAGCCAGTGGGACAATCACTTTACAATATGTATTTTTTTATAAATTTTTTTTTGGGGGGGGGAAGGGGGGGTAGAAGGATTACTTTATCCTATCCCAGGTATTCCTTAAAGAGGTGGGGTTTCAAGTACACTACTAGTACACATAGTAGTTGTAAACAGTGTATGAATGCTATTATAGCAGACATTCTGACCTGTTGGGGGTGGAAGATTGTCTGGTATAGGAACTCAAGGTCAAGGTGCCTTGTATGTGATTCAGCGCCTCCTCGATATTAAGGGTGCTCGTCCTGAAAGCTGCAATACAACCAAGATAAATGTCTGTTAAAGTAACCTGTTGGTATAATTACAGTGCATTCGGAAAGTATTCAGACCCCTTGACCTTTTCCACATTTTGTTACAGCCTTATTCTAAAACGGATTCAAACTAAAATAAATCATCATTAATCTACACACAACACCCCACAATGATGAATGCCGCCGGAGCAGATGGCTTCCGTTTTACAGCCCTCTAACCAATTGTACTATTATGTGTGTTTTTTCACGTTATTTGTAATTTATTCTGTACATAATGTTTCTGCCATCGTCTCTTATAACCAAAAAGAGCTTCTGGATATCAGGACAGCGATTACTCACCTCGTATTGGACAAATATGTTTTCTTCAACGAACCGGACGCGAAGGATATCCTACAGACACCCGACAATGCCCAAATCCCCGTCATTCGCATGAGAAAGAGACGGAGATATCGTGGACGTAGGTCGGGGTGCCTTGTAAGGATCCGACGGCGAGCGAGTAAACTGCCGCTCCCATCAATCCTATTAGCCAATCTTCAATCATTGGAAAACAAAATGGACGACCTAAGATCAAGGTTATCCTACCAACGGGACATTAAAAACTGTAATATCTTATGTTTCACCGAGTCGTGGCTGAACGACATGGATAACATACAGCTAGCGGGCTATACGCTACATCGGCAGGATAGAACGACTGACTCCGGTAAGACAAGGGGTGGCGGTCTGTGTATATTTGTAAACAACAGCTGGTGAACAAAATCAAATACTAAGGAAGTCTTGAAGTTTTGCTCGTCTGAGGTAGAGTATCTTATGATAAGCTGTAGACCACACTATTTACCAAGAGAGTTTTCATCAATATTTTTCATAGCTGTCTATTTACCACCACAAACCGATGCTGGCACTAAGACCGCACTCAACGAGCTGTATAAGGCCATAAGCAAACAGGAAAACGCTCATCCAGAGGCAGCGCTCCTAGTGGCCGGGGACTTTAATACTCCTGTAGCTGGAGTAGCTGTGGTCGGGAGAGGTTGTGTTTTCTCTAGCAGGAGGTAAGCTTGGCTTCTTATATGGTGTTGAGTAAAGCTTAAACCATGTATTTAGATTGTAGGTAGGTAGTTGTAGTTAGGTATTGTAGGTAGTTTATTTAGGTAGTTATTTAGGTAGTTATTGTAGGTTTCTGTAGGTAATTATTGTAGGTAAGTATTGTTTACAACGGAGCCCGGCGAAGCACGAGGCTAGCTAGCTAGCGGGTAGCTACTGGTAACGTTTAGCAACGGTGGAGAGTTGTTTCCAATGTTATTTCACGCTTAAGAGTACCTGTAATTAAGCCAGCTAGCTACCTACCATTCAGCCGTTTTTCTAACCTCATTATCTGAGCCATCAACGTTAGGTAGTTAGTAGCTACTGTACTTAATTACACCTACTGATTGCAGAAGACAAATGTCAGCTGGCGTCGGGTAAGTTTGGCTTTATACATAGCTTGGGCTTTGTCGAGTAAGGCTTAATTATGTATTTAGATTGTAGTTAGGTATTGTAGGTAGGCCCGCAGCACGAAGCTAGCTAGCTAGCCGTTTTTCAAACAAAGTCAACACAGTAGCCATTGCTAGCTAGCCAACACGACCCGCTAACTGTACTGTAGCAGCTAAATACAATATATTTGTGCTAGCTAGCCAACGTTAAATTTTTGCTGCGTTATGAAAGGAACTAGACACGGACACGAATTATCTGTTTAGTGTGTTAACACACTATTGGTAGTTTGTTGTAACCAAGTATTGGTGCTAAACTGTGTGTTATTGGATGCTAGCATGCTAGTTAGCTATGGTGTCATAGTTAGGCATCGTGGGCTGTTGTGGGTAGTTATTGTAGGTTAGCATTGTTTTCGGCGGTGCCGGGTGTATACGAAGCTAGCTAGCTAGCCGTTTTTCAAACAAAGTCAACACAGTAGCCATTGCTAGCTAGCCAACACGACCAGCTAACTGTACTGTAGCAGCTAAATACAATATATTTGTGCTAGCTAGCCAACGTTTAATTATTGCTGCGTTATGAAAGGAACTAGACACGGACACGAATTATCTGTTTAGTGTGTTAACACACTATTGGTGGTTTGTTGTAACCAAGTATTGGTGCTAAACTGTGTGTTATTGGATGCTAGCATGCTAGTTAGCTATGGTGTCATAGTTAGCTAGCTGAATAAAGTAAGTTGAGTCTATTCCTTGAAACATTGAACCGCTGTAGTTCACAACAATTCTAATTTCTAAAAGTGGAAGTTGGGAGAGTTTTTGTTCGGGTGGTTCAGTGAAACAATTATAGTTTCTGAGGTGAAGTTTTGGTGAGGGAGGCCCTGCTCTCTCCTTTCCCAGATGTTTAGTTCATTTCATTCCGATCTCCTCTGCATTATTGTAGCCATTTGCTACAGCCTGTCAACTATGCCTCTGCCTATCCCTGTTCTCTCCTCTCCGCACAGGCTACACAAACGCCTCACACCGCGTGGCTGCTGCCTCTCTAACCTGGTGGTCCCTGCACGCACCCCACACCTGGAGTTCCAGGTCTCAGGCAGCCTCTGGAACTGCCGTTCTGCTGCCAACAAAGCTGACTTCATCCCAGCCTATGCTAACCTCCAGTCCCTCGACTTCCTGGCGCTGACGGAAACATGGATTACCACTGAAAACACTGCTACTCCTACTGCTCTCTCCTCGTCTGACCATGTGTTCTCGCATACCCCGAGAGCATCTGGTCAGAGGGGTGTGTGGCACAGGAATCCTCATCTCTCCCAAGTGGACATTCTCAATTTTTCCCCTAACCCATCTGTCTATCTCCTCATTTGAATTCCATGCTGTCACAGTCACTAGCCCATTTAAGCTTAATATCCTTGTCATCTATCGCCCTCCAGGTTCCCTTGGAGAGTTCATCAATGAGCTTGACGCCTTGATAAGTTCCTTTCCTGAGGATGGCTCACCCCTCACAGTTTTGGGGGATTTCAACCTCCCTACGTCTACATTTGACTCATTTCTCTCTGCCTCCTTCTTTCCACTCCTCTCCTCTTTTGACCTCACCCTCTCACCGTCCCCCCTACTCACAAGGCAGGCAATACGCTTGACCTCATCTTTACTAGATGCTGCTCTTCTACTAATCTCACTGCAACTCCCCTCCATGTCTCCGACCACTACTTTGTTTCCTTTTCTCTCTCGCTCTCCTCCAACACTACTCACTCTGCCCCTACACAGATGGTAATGCGCCGCCGCAACCTTCGCTCTCTCTCTCCCACTACTCTCTCCTCTTCCATCCTATCATCTCTTCCCTCTGCTCAATCCTTCTCCCTCCAATCTCCTGATTCTGCCTCCTCAACCCTCCTCTCCTCCCCTTTCTGCATCCTTTGACTCTCTGTGTCCCCTATCCTCCCGGCCGGCTCGGTCCTCCCCTCCAGCTCCGTGGCTTGATGACTCATTGCGAGCTCACAGAACAGAGCTCCGGGCAGCGGAGCGGAAATGGAAGAAAACTAAACTCCCTGCCGACCTGGCATCTTTTCACTCCCTCCTCTCTACATTTTCTTCATCTGTTTCTGCTGCTAAGGCCACTTTCTACCACTCTAAATTCCAAGCATCTGCCTCTAACCCTAGGAAGCTCTTTGCCACATTTTCCTCCCTGCTGAATCCCCCCCCCCCCCCCTCTCTCTCTCGTGGATGACTTCGTCAACCACTTTGAAAAGAAGGTTGACGACATCCGATCCTCGTTTGTTAAGTCTAATGACACTGCTGGTCCTACTCACACTGCCCTACCCTATGCTTTGACTTCTTTCTCCCCTCTCTCTCCAGATAAAATCCTGCGACTTGTGACTGCAGGCCGCCCAACAACCTGCCCGCTTGACCCCATCCCCTCCTCTCTTCTCCAGACCATCTCCGGTGACCTTCTCCCCCTACCTCACCTCGCTGATCAACTCATCCTTGACCGCTGGCTATGTCCCTTCCGTCTTCAAGAGAGCGAGAGTTGCACCCCTTCTCAAAAAACCAACACTCGATCCCACTGATGTCAACAACTACAGACCAGTATCCCTTCTTTCTTTTCTTTCCAAAACTATTGAGCGTGCCGTCTTTAGCCAACTCTCTTGCTATCTCTCTCAGAATGACCTTCTTGATCCAAACCAGTCAGGTTTCAGGACTAGTCATTCAACTGAGACTGCTCGTCTCTGTGTCACGGAGGCTCTCCGCACTGCTAAAGCTAACTCTCTCTCCTCTGCTCTTGTCCTTCTAGACAAGTCTGCTGCCTTTGATACTGTGAACCATCAGATCCTCCTCTCCACCCTCTCCGAGCTGGGCATCTCCGGCGCAGCTCACTCCTGGATTGCGTCCTACCTGACCGGTCGCTCCTACCAAGTGGCGTGGCGAGAAGCTGTCTCGGCACCACGTGCTCTCACCACTGGTGTCCCCCAGGGCTCAGTTCTAGGCCCTCTCCTATTCTCCCTATACACCAAGTCACTTGGCTCTGTCATATCCTCACATGGCCTCTCCTATCATTGCTACGCTGACGATACACAACTAATCTTCTCCTTTCCCCCTTCTGATAACCAGGTGGCGAATCGCATCTCTGCATGTCTGGCAGACATATCAGTATTGATGACGGATCACCACCTCAAGCTGAACCCTGGCAAGACGGAGCTGCTCTTCCTCCCGGGGAAGGACTGCCCGTTCCATGATCTCGCCATCACGGTTGACAACTCCGTTGTGTCCTCCTCCCAGAGTGCGAAGAGCCTTGGCGTGACCCTGGACAACACCCTGTCGTTCTCCGCTAACATCAAGGCGGTGACCCGATCCTGCAGGTTCATGCTCTACAACATTCGGAGAGTACGACCCTGCCTTACACAGGAAGCGGCACAGGTCCTAATCCAGGCACTTGTCATCTCCCGTCTGGATTACTGCAACTCGCTGTTGGCTGGCCTCCCTGCCTGTGCCATTAAACCCCTACAACTCATCCAGAATGCCGCAGCCCGTCTGGTGTTCAACCTTCCCAAGTTCTCTCACGTCACCCCCCTCCTCCGCACACTCCACTGGCTTCCAGTTGAAGCTCGCATCCGTTACAAGACCATGGTGCTTGCCTATGGAGCAGTGAGGGAACGGCACCTCCGTACCTTCAGGCTCTGATCAGTCCCTACACCCAAACGAGGGCATTGCGTTCATCCACCTCTGGCCTGCTGGCTCCCTTCCTCTGCGGAAGCATAGTTCCCGCTCAGCCCAGTCAAAACTGTTCGCTGCTCTGGCACCCCAATGGTGGAACAAGCTCCCTCACGACGCCAGGACAGCGGAGTCACTCACCACCTTCCGGAGACATTTGAAACCCCACCTCTTTAAGGAATACCTGGGATAGGATAAAGTAATCCTTCTACCCCCCCCCCCAAAAAAATAAAAAAAAATAAATAAATGTAAAGTGGTTATCCCACTGGCTATAGGGTGAATGCACCAATTTGTAAGTCGCTCTGGATAAGAGCGTCTGCTAAATGACGTAAATGTGCCCTTGAGCAAGGCACTTAACCCTAATTGCTCCTGTAAGTCGCTCTGGATAAGAGCGTCTGCTAAATGACTAAAATGTAAATGTAAATGTAATGCAGGGAAAGTTAAATCTGTTTTACCTCATTTCTACCAGCATGTTAAATGTGCAACCAGAGGAACATAAACTCTAGACCATCTTTACTCCACACACAGAGACACATACAAAGCTCTCCCTCGCCCTCCATTTGGCAAATCTGACCATAACTCTATCCTCCTGATTCCTGCTTATAAGCAAAAACTAAAGCAGGAATCACCAGTGACTCAGTCAATAAAGAAGTGGTCAAATGAAGCAGATGCTAAGCTACAGGACTGTTTTACTAGCACAGACTGGAACATGTTCCGGGATTCTTCAGATAGCATTGAGGAGTACACCACATCAGTCACTGGCTTCATCAATAAGTGCATCGATGACGTTGTCCCCACAGTGACTGTACGTACATACCCCAACCAGAAGCCATGGATTACAGGCAACATCCGCACTGAGCTAAAGGGTAGAGCTGCCGCTTTCAAGGAGCGGGACTCTAACCCGGACACTTATAAGAAATCCCGCTATGCCCTCTGACGAACCATCAAACAGGCAAAGAGTCAATACCGGACTAAGATTGAATCGTACTACACCGGCTCTGACACTCGTCGGATGTGGCAGGGCTTGAAAACTATTACAGACTACAAAAGGAAGCACAGCCACGAGCTGCCCAGTGACTTGAGCCTACCAGACGAGCTAAATCACTTCTATGCTCGCTTCGAGGCAAGCAACACTGAAGCATGCATGAGAGCCCCAGCTGTTCCGGATGACTATGTGATCACGCTCTCCGTAGCCGATGTGAGTAAGACTTTTAAGCAGGTCAACATTCACAAGGCTGCAGGGCAAGACGGATTACCAGGATGTGTACTCCGAGCATGTGCTGACCAACTGGCAAGTGTCTTCACTGACATTTTCAACATGTGCCTGACTGAGTCTATAATACCAACATGTTTCAAGCAGACCACCAAAGTCCCTGTGCCCAAGGACACTAAGATAACCTGCCTAAATGACTACCGACCCGTAGCACTCACGTCTGTAGCCATGTGGTCCTCTGTAGCTCAGCTGGTAGAGTACGGTGCTTGTAACGCCAGGGTAGTGGGTTCGATCCCCGGGACCACCCATACGTAAAAATGTATGCACACAAGTCGCTTTGGATAAAAGCATCTGCTAAATGGCATATTATTATTATGAAGTGCTGGTCATGAAAGGCTGGTCATGGCTCACATCAACACCATTATCCCAGAAACCCTAGACCCACTCCAATTTGCATACCGCCCCAACAGATCCACAGATTATGCAATCTCTATTGCACTCCACACTGCCCTTTCCCACCTGGACAAGAGGAACACCTACGTGAGAATGCTATTCATTGACTACAGCTCAGTGTTCAACACCATAGTGCCCTCAAAGCTCATCACTAAGCTAAGCATCCTGGGACTAAACACCTCCCTCTGCAACTGGATCCTGGACTTCCTGACGGGCCGCCCCCAGGTGGTAAGGGTAGGTAACAACACATCTGCCACGCTGATCCTCAACACAGGGGCTCCTCAGGGGTACGTGCTCAGTCCCTCCTGTACTCCCTGTTCACCCATGACTGCATGGCCAGGCACGACTCCAACACCATCATTAAGTTTAATGACGACACAACAGTGGTAGGCCTGATCACCGACAACGATGAGACAGCCTATAGGGAGGAGGTCAGAGACCTGGCCGTGTGGTGCCAGGACAACAACCTCTCCCTCAATGTGACCAAGACAAAGGAGATGATTGTGGAAAAAAGAGGACTGAGCACGCCCCCATTCTCATCGACGGGGCTGTAGTGGAACAGGTTGAGAGCTTCAAGTTCCTTGGTGTCCACATCACCAACAAACTATCATGATCAAAACACACCAAGACAGTCGTGAAGAGGGCACGACAAAGCCTATTCCCCCTCAGGAGACTGAAAAGATTTGGCATGGGTCCTCAGATCTTCAAAAAGTTATACAGCTGCACCATCGAGAGCATCCTGACTGGTTGCATCACAGCCTGGTATGGCAACTGCTCGGCCTCTCATCGCAAGGCACTACAGAGGGTAGTGCGTACGGCCCAGTACATCACTGGGGCCGAGCTCCCTGCCATCCAGGACCTCTATACCAGGCGGTGTCAGAGTAAGTCCCTCAAAATTGTCAAAGACTCCAGCCACCCTAGTCATAGACTGTTCTCTCTGCTACCGCACGGCAAGCGGTACCGGAGCGCCAAGTCTAGGTCCAAAATACTTCTCAACAGCTTCTACCCCCAAGCCATAAGACTCCTGAACAGCTAATCATTGCTACCCGGACTATTTGCACTGCCCCCCCACCCCATCCTTTTTACGCTGCTGCTACTCTGTTTATTATTTATGCATAGTCACTTTAACTCTACCCACATGTACATATTACTTCAACTACCTCAACTAGCCGGTGCCCCCGCACATTGACTCTGCACCGGTACCCCACTGTATATAGCCTCCCTACTGTTATTTTATTTTACTGCTGCTCTTTAGTTATTTGCTTTCCTCTTTTTTTACTTAACACTTAAAATAAAATAAAATGCATTGTTTGTTAAGGGCTTGTAAGTAAGCATTTCACTGTAATGTCTACACCTGTTGTATTCGGCGCATGTGGCAAATAAAATTTGATTTGATTTGACAAAGCAAAAACAGGTTTTTAGAAATGTTCTCAAATGTATACAAAATAAAAAACGGAAATATCATATTTACATAAGTATTCAGACCCTTTCCTCAGTACTTTGTTGAAGCACCTTTGGCAGCGATTACAGCCTTGAGTCTTCTTGGGTATGGGGATTTCTCGCATTCTTCTCCTCTCAAGCTCTGTCAGGTTGGATGGGGAGCATCGCTGCACAGCTATTTTCATGTCTCTCCAGAGATGTTCGATCTGGTTCAAGTCCGGCTCTGACTGGGCCACTCAAGAACATTCAGAGACTTGTCCCGAAGCCACTTCTGCGTTGTCTTGGCTGTGTGCTTAGGGTCGTTGTCCTGTTGGAAGGTGAACCTTTGCCCCAGTCTGAGGTCCTGAGTGCTCTGGAGAAGGTTTTCATCAAGGATCTCTCTGTACTTTGCTCCTTTCATATTTCCCTCGATCCTGACTAGTCTCCCAGTCCCTGCCGCTGAAAAACATCCCCACAGCATGATGCTGCCACCACCATGCTTCACCGTAGGGATGGTGCCAGGTTAACCAACACCTCCCTGACCAAGGCCCTTCTCCCCGATTGCTCAGTTTGGCCGGGCGGCCAGCTCTAGGAAGAGTCTTAGTGGTTCCAAACTTCTTCCATTTAAGAATGATGGAGGCCACTGTGTTCTTGGGGACCTTCAATGCTGCAGACATTTATTGGTACCCTTCCCCAGATCTGTGTCTCGACACAATCCTATCTCAGAGCTCTACGGACAATTCCTTCAACCTCATAGCTTGGTTTTTGCTCTGACATGCACTGTCAACTGTGGGACCTTATATAGACAGGTGTGTGCCTTTCCAATTCATGTCCAATAAATTGAATTTACCACAGCTGGACTCCAATCAAGTTCTAGAAACATCTCAAGGATGATCAATGGAAACAGGATGCAGCTGAGCTCAATTTCGAGTCTCATAGCAAAGGGTCTGAATACTTATGTAAATAAGGTATTTCTGTTTTTAATTTTTAATACATTAGCAAACATTTTTAAAACCTGTTTTCGCTTTGTCATCAGGGGTATTGATGAGGAAAACATTTTATTTAATCCATTTTAGAATAAGGCTGTAACTTAACAAAATGTGGAAAAAGTCAAGGGGTCTGAATACTTTCCGAATGCACTGTAGCGTGTGACTTATTCTATTCAGATATTTTCTCAAGTATGCACTACAGTTACAAACCACAAAGATTAAAGTGGAGACCAGTAATTGTGTTTTTCTGTGTGAAAAACAGCTTTGGGTTGTGAGACTGACATTGTCTGCGTCTCTGTGAGGGGGGCAGGTGTGCCCTCTGGAAGCGTTCGGTAGCATCCTGGACTCTCTGTTTACGTTGTTGTAGGATGTTGTCCCTCAGCCTCTGTTCCTGGACGTCCCACTGCTTCCTCCTCTCCTCCAGAACCCTGTATGGAGAACACAGAGAATACATTACAGACTGGTCCCAGATCTGTTTAACCAACTCCTCTCCTCCAGAACCCTGCATGGGGAACACAGAGAATACATTACAGACTGGTCCCAGATCTGTTTAATCAACCCTTCTCTTATTATCATAGTCATAACGAGAATATATAGACTGGTCCCAGATCTGTACTTTAGCCAACTCCTCTGACTTGCATTAGCTAATAGGATTTAGCCTGGTCCCAGTTCCATCAAGATTGATTATAGTGATCTTTTTAAGCCCCACAGGAAACTGAGTCCATTCCTTTAAGGTCCATTCTCAGCAGTCATTACATAGTTAAAGGAACCACTCCTGTGACAACTGGTTGGTTTAGAGATGGAACAGGAGAAGAACATATCAGGCTTCTCACAACAGACACTTTTATCTAAAGCGACTGACAGTCATGTGTGGATGCATATGTGTGGGTGGCCCCAGCGAGAATCGAACCCACAACCTTTGGCGTTGCGAGCGCCATGCTCTACCGACTGAGCCACACAGGATCACAACAAAAGTGGTCACATGGGCACCTTGGTTTATGGCAACAAAAAAAAACAATATGATGATTTCTCCCAGGAAGACTTAGCTTGGCTAGTCTGTAAATGTTCCTTCTATAGAAGTCAAAGAACGAATGAAGTAGGTTAATGTTCATGAATCTCTCTCTCACACACACACACACACACGCACGCACACGGAGTGACTCTATAACACCTCATCAGGTAGTGTTGTCCTTAGAAACCCTGACGCTGACTCAAACCTCCTCCTGTCCTATCAGTGGTTTCTGGAGCTCTCCACATTTAGCCTGGAAGGGTAGAAGTCAGGGATTTGTACGGTGTGCATGTGTGTTGTCATGTTGTCACTGTACCTCCCCTCTGGCCCTGTGGTTGACACTCCCAGCGTCACCACTCCAGTAGTCTAAGCCAGACCTTACAGCGTCACCACTCCAGTAGTCTAGCCAGACCTTACAGCGTCACCACCCCAGTAGTCTAGCCAGATCTTACAGCGTCACCACTCCAGTAGTCTAGCCAGACCTTACAGCGTCACCACTCCAGTAGTCTAGCCAGACCTTACAGCGTCACCACTCCAGTAGTCTAGCCAGACCTTACAGCGTCACCACTCCAGTAGTCTATACAGACCTTACAGCGTCACCACTCCAGTAGTCTAGCCAGACCTTACAGCGTCACCACTCCAGTAGTCTAGCCAGACCTTACAGCGTCACCACTCCAGTAGTCTATACAGACCTTACAGCGTCACCACTCCAGTAGTCTAAGCCAGACCTTACAGCGTCACCACTCCAGTAGTCTATACAGACCTTACGGCGTCACCACTCCAGTAGTCTAGCCAGACCTTACAGCGTCACCACTCCAGTAGTCTAGCCAGACCTTACAGCGTCACCACTCCAGTAGTCTAGCCAGACCTTACAGCGTCACCACTCCAGTAGTCTAGCCAGACCTTACAGCGTCACCCCTCCAGTAGTCTAAGCCAGACCTCACAGCGTCACCACTCCAGTAGTCTAGCCAGACCTTACAGCGTCACCACTCCAGTATTCTAGCCAGACCTTACAGCGTCACCACTCCAGTAGTCTAGCCAGACCTTACAGCGTCACCACTCCAGTAGTCTAGCCAGACCTTACAGCGTCACCACTCCAGTAGTCTATACAGACCTTACAGCTACACCACTCCAGTAGTCTAAGCCAGACCTTACAGCGTCACCACTCCAGTAGTCTAGCCAGACCTTACAGCGTCACCACTCCAGTAGTCTAGCCAGACCTTACAGCGTCACCACTCCAGTAGTCTTGCCAGACCTTACAGCGTCACCACTCCAGTAGTCTAGCCAGACCTTACAGCGTCACCACTCCAGTAGTCTAAGCCAGACCTTACAGTGTCACCACTTCAGTAGTCTAGCCAGACCTTACAGCGTCACCACTCCAGTAGTCTAGCCAGACCTTACAGCGTCACCACTCCAGTAGTCTAGCCAGACCTTACAGCGTCACCACTCCAGTAGTCTAGCCAGACCTTACAGCGTCACCACTCCAGTAGTCTAGCCAGACCTTACAGCGTCACCACTCCAGTAGTCTAGCCAGACCTTACAGCGTCACCACTCCAGTAGTCTAGCCAGACGTTACAGCGTCACCACTCCAGTAGTCTAGCCAGACCTTACAGCGTCACCACTCCAGTAGTCTAGCCAGACCTTACAGCGTCACCACTCCAGTAGTCTAGCCAGACCTTACAGCGTCACCACTCCAGTAGTCTAAGCCAGACCTTACAGCATCACCACTCCAGTAGTCTAGCTAGACCTTACAGCGTCACCACTCCAGTAGTCTAAGCCAGACCTTACAGCGTCACCACTCCAGTAGTCTAGCCAGACCTTACAGCGTCACCACTCCAGTAGTCTAGCCAGACCTTACAGCGTCACCACTCCAGTAGTCTAAGCCAGACCTTACAGCGTCACCACTCCAGTAGTCTAGCCAGACCTTACAGCGTCACCACTCCAGTAGTCTAAGCCAGACCTTACAGCGTCACCACTCCAGTAGTCTAGCCAGACCTTACAGCGTCACCACTCCAGTAGTCTAAGCCAGACCTTACAGCGTCACCACTCCAGTAGTCTAGCCAGACCTTACAGCATCACCACTCCAGTAGTCTAGCCAGACCTTACAGCGTCACCACTCCAGAAGTCTAAGCCAGACCTTACAGCGTCACCACTCCAGTAGTCTAGCCAGACCTTACAGTGTCACCACTCCAGTAGTCTAGCCAGACCTTACAGCGTCACCACTCCAGTAGTCTAAGCCAGACCTTACAGCGTCACCACTCCAGTAGTCTAAGCCAGACCTTACAGCGTCACCACTCCAGTAGTCTAGCCAGACCTTACAGCGTCACCACTCCAGTAGTCTAGCCAGACCTTACAGCGTCACCACTCCAGTAGTCTAAGCCAGACCTTACAGCGTCACCACTTCAGTAGTCTAGCCAGACCTTACAGCGTCACCACTCCAGTAGTCTAGCCAGACCTTACAGCGTCACCACTCCAGTAGTCTAGCCAGACCTTACAGCGTCACCACTTCAGTAGTCTAGCCAGACCTTACAGCGTCACCACTCCAGTAGTCTAGCCAGACCTTACAGCGTCACCACTCCAGTAGTCTAGCCAGACCTTACAGCGTTACCACTCCAGTAGTCTAGCCAGACCTTACAGCGTCACCACTCCAGTAGTCTAGCCAGACCTTACAGCGTCACCACTCCAGTAGTCTAGCCAGACCTTACAGCGTCACCACTCCAGTAGTCTAAGCCAGACCTTACAGCGTCACCACTCCAGTAGTCTAGCCAGACCTTACAGTGTCACCACTCCAGTAGTCTAGTCAGACCTTACAGCGTCACCACTCCAGTAGTCTAGCCAGACCTTACAGCGTCACCACTCCAGTAGTCTAGCCAGACCTTACAGCGTCACCACTCCAGTAGTCTAGCCAGACGTTACAGCGTCACCACTCCAGTAGTCTAGCCAGACCTTACAGCGTCACCACTCCAGTAGTCTAGCCAGACCTTACAGCGTCACCACTCCAGTAGTCTAGCCAGACCTTACAGCGTCACCACTCCAGTAGTCTAAGCCAGACCTTACAGCATCACCACTCCAGTAGTCTAGCTAGACCTTACAGCGTCACCACTCCAGTAGTCTAAGCCAGACCTTACAGCGTCACCACTACAGTAGTCTAGCCAGACCTTACAGCGTCACCACTCCAGTAGTCTAGCCAGACCTTACAGCGTCACCACTCCAGTAGTCTAAGCCAGACCTTACAGCGTCACCACTCCAGTAGTCTAGCCAGACCTTACAGCGTCACCACTCCAGTAGTCTAAGCCAGACCTTACAGCGTCACCACTCCAGTAGTCTAGCCAGACCTTACAGCGTCACCACTCCAGTAGTCTAAGCCAGACCTTACAGCGTCACCACTCCAGTAGTCTAGCCAGACCTTACAGCATCACCACTCCAGTAGTCTAGCCAGACCTTACAGCGTCACCACTCCAGAAGTCTAAGCCAGACCTTACAGCGTCACCACTCCAGTAGTCTAGCCAGACCTTACAGTGTCACCACTCCAGTAGTCTAGCCAGACCTTACAGCGTCACCACTCCAGTAGTCTAAGCCAGACCTTACAGCGTCACCACTCCAGTAGTCTAAGCCAGACCTTACAGCGTCACCACTCCAGTAGTCTAGCCAGACCTTACAGCGTCACCACTCCAGTAGTCTAGCCAGACCTTACAGCGTCACCACTCCAGTAGTCTAAGCCAGACCTTACAGCGTCACCACTCCAGTAGTCTAGCCAGACCTTACAGCGTCACCACTCCAGTAGTCTAGCCAGACCTTACAGCGTCACCACTCCAGTAGTCTAGCCAGACCTTACAGCGTCACCACTCCAGTAGTCTAGCCAGACCTTACAGCGTCACCACTCCAGTAGTCTAGCCAGACCTTACAGAGTCACCACTCCAGTAGTCTAGCCAGACCTTACAGCGTTACCACTCCAGTAGTCTAGCCAGACCTTACAGCGTCACCACTCCAGTAGTCTAGCCAGACCTTACAGCGTCACCACTCCAGTAGTCTAGCCAGACCTTACAGCGTCACCACTCCAGTAGTCTAAGCCAGACCTTACAGCGTCACCACTCCAGTAGTCTAGCCAGACCTTACAGTGTCACCACTCCAGTAGTCTAGTCAGACCTTACAGCGTCACCACTCCAGTAGTCTAGCCAGACCTTACAGCGTCACCACTCCAGTAGTCTAGCCAGACCTTACAGCGTCACCACTCCAGTAGTCTAGCCAGACCTTACAGCATCACCACTCCAGTAGTCTAAGCCAGACCTCACAGTGTCACCACTCCAGTAGTCTAGCCAGACCTTACAGCATCACCACTCCAGTAGTCTAGCCATACCTTACAGCGTCACCACTCCAGTAGTCTAAGCCAGACCTTACAGCGTCACCACTCCAGTAGTCTAGCCAGACCTTACAGCGTCACCACTCCAGTAGTCTAGCCAGACCTTACAGCGTCACCACTCCAGTAGTCTAGCCAGACCTTACAGCGTCTCCACTCCAGTAGTCTAAGCCAGGTCTTACAGCGTCACCACTCCAGTAGTCTAGCCAGACCTTACAGCGTCACCACTCCAGTAGTCTAGCCAGACCTCACAGCGTCACCACTCCAGTAGTCTAGCCAGACCTTACAGCGTCACCACTCCAGTAGTCTAGCCAGACCTTACAGCGTCACCACTCCAGTAGTCTAGCCAGACCTTACAGCGTCACCACTCCAGTAGTCTAGCCAGACCTTACAGCGTCACCACTCCAGTAGTCTAGCCAGACCTTACAGCGTCACCACTCCAGTAGTCTAGCCAGACCTCACAGCGTCACCACTCCAGTAGTCTAGCCAGACCTTACAGCGTCACCACTCCAGTAGTCTAAGCCAGACCTTACAGCGTCACCACTCCAGTAGTCTAGCCAGACCTTACAGCGTCACCACTCCAGTAGTCTAGCCAGACCTCACAGCGTCACCACTCCAGTAGTCTAGCCAGACCTTACAGCGTCACCACTCCAGTAGTCTAGCCAGACCTTACAGCGTCACCACTCCAGTAGTCTAGCCAGACCTTACAGCGTCACCACTCCAGTAGTCTAGCCAGACCTTACAGCGTCACCACTCCAGTAGTCTAAGCCAGACCTTACAGCGTCACCACTCCAGTAGTCTAGCCAGACCTTACAGCGTCACCACTCCAGTAGTCTAGCCAGACCTTACAGCGTCACCACTCCAGTAGTCTAGCCAGACCTTACAGCGTCACCACTCCAGTAGTCTAAGCCAGACCTTACAGCGTCACCACTCCAGTAGTCTAAGCCAGACCTTACAGCGTCACCACTCCAGTAGTCTAGCCAGACCTTACAGCGTCACCACTCCAGTAGTCTAGCCAGACCTTACAGCGTCACCACTCCAGTAGTCTAGCCAGACCTTACAGCGTCACCACTCCAGTAGTCTAGCCAGACCTTACAGCATCACCACTCCAGTAGTCTAAGCCAGACCTTAGTGTCACCACTCCAGTAGTCTAGCCAGACCTTACAGCGTCACCACTCCAGTAGTCTAAGCCAGACCTTACAGCGTCACCACTCCAGTAGTCTAGACAGACCTTACAGCGTCACCACTCCAGTAGTCTAGCCATACGTTACAGCGTCACCACTCCAGTAGTCTAGCCAGACCTTACAGCATCACCACTCCAGTAGTCTAAGCCAGACCTTACAGCGTCACCACTCCAGTAGTCTAGCCAGATCTTACAGCGTCACCACTCCAGTAGTCTAGCCAGACCTTACAGCGTCACCACTCCAGTAGTCTAAGCCAGACCTTACAGCGTCACCACTCCAGTAGTCTAGCCAGACCTTACAGCGTCACCACTCCAGTAGTCTAGCCAGACCTTACAGCATCACCACTCCAGTAGTCTAAGCCAGACCTTACAGCGTCACCACTCCAGTAGTCTAGCCAGACCTTACAGCGTCACCACTCCAGTAGTCTAGCCAGACCTTACAGCGTCACCACTCCAGTAGTCTAGCCAGACCTTACAGCGTCACCACTCCAGTAGTCTAGCCAGACCTTACAGCGTCACCACTCCAGTAGTCTAGCCAGACCTTACAGCGTCACCACTCCAGTAGTCTAGCCAGACCTTACAGCGTCACCACTCCAGTAGTCTAGCCAGACCTCACAGCGTCACCACTCCAGTAGTCTAGCCAGACCTTACAGCGTCACCACTCCAGTAGTCTAGCCAGACCTTACAGCGTCACCACTCCAGTAGTCTAGCCAGACCTTACAGCATCACCACTCCAGTAGTCTAGCCAGACCTTACAGCGTCACCACTCCAGTAGTCTAGCCAGACCTTACAGCGTCACCACTCCAGTAGTCTAGCCAGACCTTACAGCATCACCACTCCAGTAGTCTAAGCCAGACCTTACAGCGTCACCACTCCAGTAGTCTAGCCAGACCAGCCCTGACCTGCAGTTGGCTCATTACCAGGAGGTCTATTTCAAGACAGGATAAAATCCTGCTGACAACGACGACAGCACATTGTTGAATAACTGGATCTGTCCTCCTCTAGTTAGCTTTACCCAAAAAGAACAACATTTACACCATTATATAGATCCATTAGTAGTGCACTAAATAGGGCAGAAACATTAGTTGCACTTGGACAGAGAGATGGACTGGAGGCATACGCTAGTAGAAGGAGGGTGCTAATTAGGTGGTCCAGGCCAAGGGACACTTTAGAACATGGACATCTACCTCATTACCTTGTTGGCTTTTAGTTAGGCTACGGTTGTTAAGTTATAGCCTGGTCTCAGATCAGTTTGTGCTGTCTTGTCAACTCATATGGTCATTGTCATGCCACGTGACAATGACCATAGAGGCTATGATTTAAGCATTAAAAAAACGTAGGTATAGAAACTTACTTCCTTCTTCGGTTGGTCTCCAGGGAGAAGCAGCGAGCTCGGGCCCTGCATGACTTCTGCTCCTCCACCAGGACATGTCGGTCATCTTCAAACACCCCGTCGGCTCCTATCCTGCTGGTTCTGACATCAGGCCCGGTTAAGGTGTTTATGCTGATTGTGTCATTATAGGTACAACTCATACAATAGAACAAAGATGTACATGCCTACTTTCATATGCAAAAAAATGCATCCGCCCTACTTTTTGGCATGCAACAACAGCAGCACCTATTCCAACTCCTCTTCTGTTAAGCCTAGCTTCAGCTTAAAACGCAATGTTTTATGTAGGCTAGGCCTAGTTGCAGAACAAAAATGTCAAAGTAGAATATTTATAGTTAGAGTCATGTGAATTAATTCCAACCCAATTAGGCCTATTTAGCTAGTGGACAAAGAAAAAACATGAACACAGTATCAATCTACCTGTCTGCCTGGCAGTCTGTCTGTCCAAAAATATAACCATTAGGATCTAAACTAGCCATCTAGCTAGCTTATTTGCTGTAGGTAACGGTTACAAAACACACTACCTAAGGTTACGTTTCCCACTGATCTAACGTTAGCTAAGCTAGGCTATATTAGCAACGCCAATGTTGTGCAAGGTATACGAGTAGAAGAAGTTGTCCTTCAGAGCTTGCATTTTAGGAAGCTGCCGACACGCTTGACACGCTTACCAATAACACCCACAGTCTTCATCCGACAAGTTCAGGATTTGACTCCGACAAAAAACAGACAGAAATTCTAGCTAACAGTGACCCAGCTATCTTAACGTTAAGGTACCAGTCACTGCTTTCCCGTTCATTTCGCCGCATGCAATATCGAATCCGAATGGCAACTTCTTCAGTTATCCCCCCACCAGGAAACAAGGATCCACAGCTGAGCTTTTAATTAAACAAGTCAATAAAGCAAGTTAGCGTTTTTGTAGCTGAATGTATTTCTACAGCTGAGTCTGAGACTGTGTACAACAGCCCACGCCACGTTGGCAACCGAGGACGCGCTTCCTTGACAACGGAAAAGAATATAAAAGGTTGGGGTTTCTGCGCGCATACAGGAGCTGGCCAGCAGGCGGCGCCTCTTTTACAGTGTTCAAATGTAGTCAGGCTACTTAATAATAATAATAATAATAATAATAATAATAATAATAATAATAATAATAATATCAAAATAATAATATAAAAATAATAATAATGATATAATATAATAATAATAATAATAATAATAATAATAATAATAACAATAATAATAATATTATAATAATAATGAAATAATAATAATAATAATAATAATAATAATAATAACAATAATAACAATAATAATATAATAATATAATAATATAATAATAATAATATAATAATAATAATAATAATAATAATAATAATAATATAAAAATAATAATATAAAAATAATAATAATGATATAATATAATAATAATAATAATAATAATAATAATATAAAAATAATAATATAAAAATAATAATATAAAAATAATAATAATGATATAATATAATAATAATAATAATAATAATAACAATAATAATAATATTATAATAATAATGAAATAATAATAATAATAATAATAACAATAATAACAATAATAACAATAATAATATAATAATATAATAATAATAATATAATAATAATAATATGCCATTTAGCAGACGCTTTTATCCAAAGCGACTTACAGTCATGCGTGCATATTTTTTGTGTGTGTGTATGGGTGGTCCCGGGGATAAAACCCACTACCCTTGGCGTTACAAGCGCCGTGCTCTACCAGCTGAGCTACGGAGGACCTGTTGAAGATGGAGTGACGCACAGCTCTCTGATGCCTGCCGTGTTTCGCTAACACCACCGGGACACTTAAACACCAGCTCCCTGCCCCACACACTTACTCACACACTCAGTGTCATGCATTTTTTTTTAAACTCTGCAGCCAGTGCACGTGGATATCAGAGTCTAGTTTTAACCTGATATTCCAATAAGCATGATTCAACCAATGTTGAACCCATATAATGGTTGATCCAACCTATGGACCTAATCAACTAAACTGCACATAAAAGATTGTATGCACATAATTGTCAAATGCACATACATCCCATCCATATTGCTATTGAAACCAGTTTGCTAATATTAAGGGTGGTTTTATTGTTATCCTACCATCAGCTAGAATGGCGCTGGCATGTATAGCAGCCGTTTTATGGGCTCATGACCAATTATGCTACTTTGTGTGTTTTTTTGCTCTGATCTTAAAGCTGCAATATGTCACTTTTTGGGTGACGACCAAATTCACATAGAAATGTGTGTTATAGATCTGCCACTCATTCAAAGCAAGTCTAAGAAGCTGTAGATCTGTTCTATGTGTGCTATTTTTATGCTTTTCGTTCTTAAGTTGAGTTTTTTGTGTCTTTTACTTACGGTTTTGTAAACCAGCTTCAGACAGCTGTAAGGGGTTAAATACAATATTATTGGTTTAATAAAAATATATTTCACAGCGGTTTAGATGGTACAATGATTCTCCACACTATACATTGCTTGTTTTGTCACATAAACAGACATTTTACATTTTATAATAATAATAATATAATATAATATAATAATATTTTTAATTAAATAGCAATCTATTCGAATTTTAGCAACCAGGAAATGGCGGAGCGATTTCTGCATATTGCACCTTTAACTGTTTTTGTACATAATGTTTCCGCCATCGTTTCCTATGACCGAAAAGAGCTTCTGGACATCAGAACAGCGATCACTAACCTAGATTTTTGATGAAGAATTATGGTTCAACGAGTCGGGACAAGGCCCTAATCCCCGACACCAGAAGAGGAAAAGCTGCGATACAGAGGCCGACGTGGGGGCAGCCTGATGAAACTACAGAGATATAGATGCCAACGTGGGGGCAGCCTGATGAAACTACAGAGATATAGAGGCAGATGAGGGGGCAGCCTGATGAAACTACAGAGATATAGAGGCTGATGAGGGGGCAGCCTGATGAAACTACAGAGATATTGAGGCCAACGTGGACGCAGCCTGATGAAACTACAGAGATATAGAGGCTGACATGGGGGCAGCCTGATGAAACTACAGAGATATAGAGGCTGACGTGGGGGCAGCCTGATGAAACTACAGAGATATAGAGGCTGACGTGGGGGCAGCCTGATGAAACTACAGAGATATAGAGGCTGACGTGGGGGCAGCCTGATGAAACTACAGAGATATAGAGGCCAACGTGGGGGCAGCCTGATGAAACTACAGAGATATAGCGGCCAACGTGGGGGCAGCCTGATGAAACTACAGAGATATAGAGGTCAATGTGGGGGCAGCCTGATGAAACTACAGAGATATAGAGGCCAACGTGGTGGCAGCCTGATGAAACTACAGAGATATAGAGGCAGATGAGGGGGCAGCCTGATGAAACTACAGAGATATAGAGGTCAACGTGGGGGCAGCCTGATGAAGCTACAGAGATATAGAGGCCAACGTGGGGGAAGCCTGATGAAACTACAGAGATATAGAGGCCAACGTGGGGGCAGCCTGATGAAACTACAGAGATATAGAGGTCAACGTGGGGGCAGCCTGATGAAACTACAGAGATATAGAGGTCAACGTGGGGGCAGCCTGATGAAACTATAGAGATATAGAGGCAGATGAGGGGGCAGCCTGATGAAACTACAGAGATATAGAGGTCAACGTGGGGGCAGCCTGATGAAACTACAGAGATATAGAGGCCGACGTGGGGGCAGCCTGATGAAACTACAGAGATATAGAGGCCGACGTGGGGGCAGCCTGATGAAACTACAGAGATATAGAGGTCAACGTGGGGGCAGCCTGATGAAACTACAGAGATATAGAGGCCAACGTGGGGCAGCCTGATGAAACTACAGAGATATAGAGGTCAACGTGGGGGCAGCCTGATGAAACTACAGAGATATAGAGGTCAACGTGGGGGCAGCCTGATGAAACTACAAAGATATAGAGGTCAACGTGGGGGCAGCCTGATGAAACTACAGAGATATAGAGGTCAATGTGGGGGCAGCCTGATGAAACTACAGAGATATAGAGGTCAACGTGGGGGCAGCCTGATGAAACTACAGAGATATAGAGGTCAACGTGGGTGCAGCCTGATGAAACTACAGAGATATAGAGGTCAACGTGGGGGCAGCCTGATGAAACTACAGAGATATAGAGGTCAACGTGGGGGCAGCCTGATGAAACTACAGAGATATAGAGGCTGACGTGGGGGCAGCCTGATGAAACTACAGAGATATAGAGGCCAACGTGGGGGCAGCCTGATGAAACTACAGAGATATAGAGGCAGATGAGGGGGCAGCCTGATGAAACTACAGAGATATAGAGGCTGATGAGGGGGCAGCCTGATGAAACTACAGAGATATAGAGGCTGATGAGGGGGCAGCCTGATGAAACTACAGAGATATTGAGGCCAACGTGGACGCAGCCTGATGAAACTACAGAGATATAGAGGCTGACATGGGGGCAGCCTGATGAAACTACAGAGATATAGAGGCTGACGTGGGGGCAGCCTGATGAAACTACAGAGATATAGAGGTCAACGTGGGGGCAGCCTGATGAAACTACAGAGATATAGCGGCCAACGTGGGGGCAGCCTGATGAAACTACAGAGATATAGAGGTCAATGTGGGGGCAGCCTGATGAAACTACAGAGATATAGAGGCCAACGTGGGGGCAGCCTGATGAAACTACAGAGATATAGAGGCAGATGAGGGGGCAGCCTGATGAAACTACAGAGATATAGAGGTCAACGTGGGGGCAGCCTGATGAAACTGCAGAGATATAGAGGCCAACGTGGGGGCAGCCTGATGAAACTACAGAGATATAGAGGCCAACGTGGGGGCAGCCTGATGAAACTACAGAGATATAGAGGTCAACGTGGGGGCAGCCTGATGAAACTACAGAGATATAGAGGTCAACGTGGGGGCAGCCTGATGAAACTATAGAGATATAGAGGAAGATGAGGGGGCAGCCTGATGAAACTACAGAGATATAGAGGTCAACGTGGGGGCAGCCTGATGAAACTACAGAGATATAGAGGCCGACGTGGGGGCAGCCTGATGAAACTACAGAGATATAGAGGCCGACGTGGGGGCAGCCTGATGAAACTACAGAGATATAGAGGTCAACGTGGAGGCAGCCTGATGAAACTACAGAGATATAGAGGTCAACGTGGGGGCAGCCTGATGAAAATACAGAGATAGAGGTCAACGTGGGGGCAGCCTGATGAAACTACAGAGATATAGAGGTCAACGTGGGGGCAGCCTGATGAAACTACAGAGATATAGAGGTCAACGTGGGGGCAGCCTGATGAAACTACAGAGATATAGAGGTCAACGTGGGGGCAGCCTGATGAAACTACAGAGATATAGAGGTCAACGTGGGGGCAGCCTGATGAAACTACAGAGATATAGAGGCTGACGTGGGGGCAGCCTGATGAAACTACAGAGATATAGAGGCCAACGTGGGGGCAGCCTGATGAAACTACAGAGATATAGAGGCAGATGAGGGGGCAGCCTGATGAAACTACAGAGATATAGAGGCTGATGAGGGGGCAGCCTGATGAAACTACAGAGATATTGAGAACAACGTGGACGCAGCATGATGAAACTACAGAGATATAGAGGCTGACATGGGGGCAGCCTGATGAAACTACAGAGATATAGAGGCTGACGTGGGGGCAGCCTAATGAAACTACAGAGATATTGAGGCCAACGTGGACGCAGCCTGATGAAACTACAGAGATATAGAGGCCAACGTGGGGGCAGCCTGATGAAACTACAGAGATATAGAGGCTGACATGGGGGCAGCCTGATGAAACTACAGAGATATAGAGGCTGACGTGGGGGCAGCCTGATGAAACTACAGAGATATAGAGGTCAACGTGGGGGCAGCCTGATGAAACTACAGAGATATAGCGGCCAACGTGGGGGCAGCCTGATGAAACTACAGAGATATAGAGGTCAATGTGGGGGCAGCCTGATGAAACTACAGAGATATAGAGGCCAACGTGGTGGCAGCCTGATGAAACTACAGAGATATAGAGGCAGATGAGGGGGCAGCCTGATGAAACTACAGAGATATAGAGGTCAACGTGGGGGCAGCCTGATGAAGCTACAGAGATATAGAGGCCAACGTGGGGGCAGCCTGATGAAACTACAGAGATATAGAGGCCAACGTGGGACAGCCTGATGAAACTACAGAGATATAGAGGTCAACGTGGGGGCAGCCTGATGAAACTACAGAGATATAGAGGTCAACGTGGGGGCAGCCTGATGAAACTATAGAGATATAGAGGCAGATGAGGGGGCAGCCTGATGAAACTACAGAGATATAGAGGTCAACGTGGGGCAGCCTGATGAAACTACAGAGATATAGAGCAACGTGGGGGCAGCCTGATGAAACTACAGAGATATAGAGGCCGACGTGGGGGCAGCCTGATGAAACTACAGAGATATAGAGGTCAACGTGGGGGCAGCCTGATGAAACTACAGAGATATAGAGGCCAACGTGGGGGCAGCCTGATGAAACTACAGAGATATAGAGGTCAACGTGGGGGCAGCCTGATGAAACTACAGAGATATAGAGGTCAACGTGGGGGCAGCCTGATGAAACTACAAAGATATAGAGGTCAACGTGGGGGCAGCCTGATGAAACTACAGAGATATAGAGGTCAATGTGGGGGCAGCCTGATGAAACTACAGAGATATAGAGGTCAACGTGGGGGCAGCCTGATGAAACTACAGAGATATAGAGGTCAACGTGGGTGCAGCCTGATGAAACTACAGAGATATAGAGGTCAACGTGGGGGCAGCCTGATGAAACTACAGAGATATAGAGGTCAACGTGGGGGCAGCCTGATGAAACTACAGAGATATAGAGGCTGACGTGGGGGCAGCCTGATGAAACTACAGAGATATAGAGGCCAACGTGGGGCAGCCTGATGAAACTACAGAGATATAGAGGCAGATGAGGGGCAGCCTGATGGAACTACAGAGATATAGAGGCTGATGAGGGGGCAGCCTGATGAAACTACAGAGATATAGAGGCTGATGGGGGGCAGTCTGATGAAACTACAGAGATATTGGAGGCCAACGTGGACGCAGCCTGATGAAACTACAGAGATATAGAGGCTGACATGGGGGCAGCCTGATGAAACTACAGAGATATAGAGGCTGACGTGGGGGCAGCCTGATGAAACTACAGAGATATAGAGGTCAACGTGGGGGGCAGCCTGATGAAACTACAGAGATATAGCGGCCAACGTGGGGGGCAGCCTGATGAAACTACAGAGATATAGAGGTCAATGTGGGGGGCAGCCTGATGAAACTACAGAGATATAGAGGCCAACGTGGGGGCAGCCTGATGAAACTACAGAGATATAGAGGCAGATGAGGGGGCAGCCTGATGAAACTACAGAGATATAGAGGTCAACGTGGGGGCAGCCTGATGAAACTGCAGAGATATAGAGGCCAACGTGGGGGCAGCCTGATGAAACTACAGAGATATAGAGGCCAACGTGGGGGCAGCCTGATGAAACTACAGAGATATAGAGGTCAACGTGGGGGCAGCCTGATGAAACTACAGAGATATAGAGGTCAACGTGGGGGCAGCCTGATGAAACTATAGAGATATAGAGGAAGATGAGGGGGCAGCCTGATGAAACTACAGAGATATAGAGGTCAACGTGGGGGCAGCCTGATGAAACTACAGAGATATAGAGGCCGACGTGGGGGCAGCCTGATGAAACTACAGAGATATAGAGGCCGACGTGGGGGCAGCCTGATGAAACTACAGAGATATAGAGGTCAACGTGGGAGGCAGCCTGATGAAACTACAGAGATATAGAGGTCAACGTGGGGGCAGCCTGATGAAACTACAGAGATATAGAGGTCAACGTGGGGGCAGCCTGATGAAACTACAGAGATATAGAGGTCAACGTGGGGGCAGCCTGATGAAACTACAGAGATATAGAGGTCAACGTGGGGGCAGCCTGATGAAACTACAGAGATATAGAGGTCAACGTGGGGGCAGCCTGATGAAACTACAGAGATATAGAGGTCAACGTGGGGCAGCCTGATGAAACTACAGAGATAGAGGCTGACGTGGGGGCAGCCTGATGAAACTACAGAGATATAGAGGCCAACGTGGGGGCAGCCTGATGAAACTACAGAGATATAGAGGCAGATGAGGGGGCAGCCTGATGAAACTACAGAGATATAGAGGCTGATGAGGGGGCAGCCTGATGAAACTACAGAGATATGCCGTGCACTGAAACTACAGAGATATAGAGGCTGACTGGCAGCCTGATAACTCGTCTGACGTGGGGGCAGCCTAATGAAACTACAGAGATATTGAGGCCAACGTGGACGCAGCCTGATGAAACTACAGAGATATACCAACGTGGGGGCCTGATGAAACTACAGAGATATAGAGGCTGACATGGGGGCAGCCTGATGAAACTACAGAGATATGAGGCTGACGTGGGGGCAGCCTGATGAAACTACAGAGATATAGAGGTCAACGTGGGGGCAGCCTGATGAAACTACAGAGATATAGCGGCCAACGTGGGGGCAGCCTGATGAAACTACAGAGATATAGAGGTCAATGTGGGGGCAGCCTGATGAAACTACAGAGATATAGAGGCCAACGTGGGGGCAGCCTGATGAAACTACAGAGATATAGAGGCAGATGAGGGGGCAGCCTGATGAAACTACAGAGATATAGAGGTCAACGTGGGGGCAGCCTGATGAAACTGCAGAGATATAGAGGCCAACGTGGGGGCAGCCTGATGAAACTACAGAGATATAGAGGCCAACGTGGGGGCAGCCTGATGAAACTACAGAGATATAGAGGTCAACGTGGGGGCAGCCTGATGAAACTACAGAGATATAGAGGTCAACGTGGGGGCAGCCTGATGAAACTATAGAGATATAGAGGAAGATGAGGGGGCAGCCTGATGAAACTACAGAGATATAGAGGTCAACGTGGGGCAGCCTGATGAAACTACAGAGATATAGAGGCCGACGTGGGGGCAGCCTGATGAAACTACAGAGATATAGAGGTCAACGTGGAGGCAGCCTGATGAAACTACAGAGATATAGAGGTCAACGTGGGGGCAGCCTGATGAAACTACAGAGATATAGAGGTCAACGTGGGGGCAGCCTGATGAAACTACAGAGATATAGAGGTCAACGTGGGGGCAGCCTGATGAAACTACAGAGATATAGGCGTCAACGTGGGGGGGCAGCCTGATGAAACTACAGAGATATAGAGGTCAACGTGGGGGGCAGCCTGATGAAACTACAGAGATATAGAGGTCAACGTGGGGGCAGCCTGATGAAACTACAGAGATATAGAGGCTGACGTGGGGGGCAGCCTGATGAAACTACAGAGATATAGAGGCCAACGTGGGGGCAGCCTGATGAAACTACAGAGATATAGAGGCAGATGAGGGGGCAGCCTGATGAAACTACAGAGATATAGAGGCTGATGAGGGGGCAGCCTGATGAAACTACAGAGATATTGAGGCCAACGTGGACGCAGCCTGATGAAACTACAGAGATATAGAGGCTGACATGGGGGCAGCCTGATGAAACTACAGAGATATAGAGGCTGACGTGGGGGCAGCCTAATGAAACTACAGAGATATTGAGGCCAACGTGGACGCAGCCTGATGAAACTACAGAGATATAGAGGCCAACGTGGGGGCAGCCTGATGAAACTACAGAGATATAGAGGCCGACGTGGGGGCAGCCTGATGAAACTACAGAGATATAGAGGTCAACGTGGGGGCAGCCTGATGAAACTATAGAGATATAGAGGCCAACGTGGAGGCAGCCTGATGAAACTACAGAGATAGAGGTCAACGTGGGGGCAGCCTGATGAAACTACAGAGATATAGAGGTCAACGTGGGGGCAGCCTGATGAAACTACAGAGATATAGAGGTCAACGGGGGCAGCCTGATGAAACTACAGAGATATAGAGGTCAGCGTGGGGGCAGCCTGATGAAACTACAGAGATATAGAGGTCAACGTGGGGGCAGCCTGATGAAACTACAGAGATATAGAGGCCAACGTGGGGGCAGCCTGATGAAACTACAGAGATATAGAGGCCAACGTGGGGGGCAGCCTGATGAAACTACAGAGATATGAGGTCAACGTGGAGGCAGCCTGATGAAACTACAGAGATATAGAGGCCAACGTGGGGGCAGCCTGATGAAACTACAGAGATATAGAGGCCACGTGAGCAGCCTGATGAAACTACAGAGATATAGAGGCCAACGTGGGGGCAGCCTGATGAAACTACAGAGATATAGAGGCCGAAGTGAGGCAGCCTGATGAAACTACAGAGATATAGAGGTCAACGTGGGGGCAGCCTGATGAAACTACAGAGATATAGAGGCCGACGTGGGGGCAGCCTGATGAAACTACAGAGATATAGAGGCCAACGTGGGGCAAGCCTGATGAAACTACAGAGATATAGAGGCCAACGTGGGGGCAGCCTGATGAAACTACAGAGATATAGAGGCCAACGTGGGGGCAGCCTGATGAAACTACAGAGATATAGAGGCCAACGTGGGGGCAGCCTGATGAAACTACAGAGATATAGAGGCCAACGTGGGGGCAGCCTGATGAAACTACAGAGATATAGAGGCCAACGTGGGGGCAGCCTGATGAAACTACAGAGATATAGAGGTCAACGTGGGGGCAGCCTGATGAAACTACAGAGATATAGAGGCCAACGTGGGTGCAGCCTGATGAAACTACAGAGATATAGAGGTCAACGTGGGGGCAGCCTGATGAAACTACAGAGATATAGAGGTCAACGTGGGTGCAGCCTGATGAAACTACAGAGATATAGAGGTCAACGTGGGGGCAGCCTGATGAAACTACAGAGATATAGAGGTCAACGTGGGGCAGCCTGATGAAACTACAGAGATATAGAGGCTGACGTGGGGGCAGCCTGATGAAACTACAGAGATATAGAGGCCAACGTGGGGGCAGCCTGATGAAACTACAGAGATATAGAGGCAGATGAGGGGCAGCCTGATGAAACTACAGACATATAGAGGCTGATGAGGGGCAGCCTGATGAAACTACAGAGATATAGAGGCTGATGAGGGGGCAAGCCCTGATGAAACTACAGAGATATTGAGGCAGATGAGGGGCAGCCTGATGAAACTACAGATATAGAGGTCAACGTGGGAGCAGCCTGATGAAACTGCAGAGATATAGAGGCCATGCGTGGGGGCAGCCTGATGAAACTACAGAGATATAGAGGCCAACGTGGGGGCAGCCTGATGAAACTACAGAGATATAGAGGTCAACGTGGGGCAGCCTGATGAAACTACAGAGATATAGAGGTCAACGTGGGGGCAGCCTGATGAAACTATAGAGATATAGAGGCAGATGAGGGGGCAGCCTGATGAAACTACAGAGATATAGAGGTCAACGTGGGGGCAGCCTGATGAAACTACAGAGATATAGAGGCCGACGTGGGGCAGCCTGATGAAACTACAGAGATATAGAGGCCGACGTGGGGGCAGCCTGATGAAACTACAGAGATATAGAGGTCAACGCGGAGGCAGCCTGATGAAACTACAGAGATATAGAGGTCAACGTGGGGCAGCCTGATGAAACTACAGAGATATAGAGGTCAACGTGGGGCAGCCTGATGAAACTACAGAGATATAGAGGTCAACGTAGGGCAGCCTGATGAAACTACAGAGATATAGAGGTCAACGTGGGGGCAGCCTGATGAAACTACAGAGATATAGAGGTCAACGTGGGGGGCAGCCTGATGAAACTACAGAGATATAGAGGTCAACGTGGGGCAGCCTGATGAAACTACAGAGATATAGAGGCTGACGTGGGGGCAGCCTGATGAAACTACAGAGATATAGAGGCCAACGTGGGGGCAGCCTGATGAAACTACAGAGATATAGAGGCAGATGAGGGGGCAGCCTGATGAAACTACAGAGATATAGAGGCTGATGAGGGGGCAGCCTGATGAAACTACAGAGATATTGAGGCCAACGTGGACGCAGCCTGATGAAACTACAGAGATATAGAGGCTGACATGGGGGCAGCCTGATGAAACTACAGAGATATAGAGGCTGACGTGGGGGCAGCCTAATGAAACTACAGAGATATTGAGGCCAACGTGGACGCAGCCTGATGAAACTACAGAGATATAGAGGCCAACGTGGGGGCAGCCTGATGAAACTACAGAGATATAGAGGCCGACGTGGGGGCAGCCTGATGAAACTACAGAGATATAGAGTCAACGTGGGGGGCAGCCTGATGAAACTACAGAGATATAGAGGCCAACGTGGGGGGCAGCCTGATGAAACTACAGAGATATAGAGGTCGGCGTGGGGGCAGCCTGATGAAACTACAGAGATATAGAGGTCAACGTGGGGGCAGCCTGATGAAACTACAGAGATATAGAGGTCAACGTGGGGGCAGCCTGATGAAACTACAGAGATATAGAGGTCAACGTGGGGGCAGCCTGATGAAACTACAGAGATATAGAGGTCAACGTGGGGGCAGCCTGATGAAACTACAGAGATATAGAGGCCAACGTGGGGGCAGCCTGATGAAACTACAGAGATATAGAGGCCAACGTGGGGGCAGCCTGATGAAACTACAGAGATATAGAGGCCAACGTGGGGGCAGCCTGATGAAACTACAGAGATATAGAGGCCAACGTGGGGGCAGCCTGATGAAACTACAGAGATATAGAGGCCACGTGGGGGCAGCCTGATGAAACTACAGAGATATAGAGGCCGAAGTGGGGGCAGCCTGATGAAACTACAGAGATATAGAGGTCAACGTGGGGGCAGCCTGATGAAACTACAGAGATATAGAGGCCGACGTGGGGGCAGCCTGATGAAACTACAGAGATATAGAGGCCAACGTGGGGGCAGCCTGATGAAACTACAGAGATATAGGGGCCGGCGTGGGGGGCAGCCTGATGAAACTACAGAGATATAGAGGCCAACGTGGGGGCAGCCTGATGAAACTACAGAGATATAGAGGCCAACGTGGGGGCAGCCTGATGAAACTACAGAATATAGAGGCCAACGTGGGGGCAGCCTGATGAAACTACAGAGATATAGAGGCCAACGTGGGGGCAGCCTGATGAACGTCAGAGATATAGAGGTCAACGTGGGGGCAGCCTGATGAAACTACAGAGATATAGAGGCCAACGTGGGTGCAGCCTGATGAAACTACAGAGATATGAGGTCAACGTGGGGCAGCCTGATGAAACTACAGAGATATAGAGGTCAACGTGGGTGCAGCCTGATGAAACTACAGAGATATAGAGGTCAACGTGGGGGCAGCCTGATGAAACTACAGAGATAGAGGTCAACGTGGGGGCAGCCTGATGAAACTACAGAGATATAGAGGCTGACGTGGGGGCAGCCTGATGAAACTACAGAGATATAGAGGCCAACGTGGGGGCAGCCTGATGAAACTACAGAGATATAGAGGCAGATGAGGGCAGCCTGATGAAACTACAGACATATAGAGGCTGATGAGGGCAGCCTGATGAAACTACAGAGATATAGAGGCTGATGAGGGGGCAGCCTGATGAAACTACAGAGATATTGAGGCCAACGTGGACGCAGCCTGATGAAACTACAGAGATATAGAGGCTGACATGGGGGCATCCTGATGAAACTACAGAGATATAGAGGCTGACGTGGGGGCAGCCTGATGAAACTACAGAGATATAGAGGATCAACGTGGGGGCAGCCTGATGAAACTACAGAGATATAGAGGCTGACGTGGGGGCAGCCTGATGAAACTACAGAGATATAGAGGTCAACGTGGGGGCAGCCTGATGAAACTACAGAGATATAGCGCTGACGTGGGGGCAGCCTGATGAAACTACAGAGATATAGAGGCCAACGTGGGGGCAGCCTGATGAAACTACAGAATTGCGGCCAACGTGAGGCAGCCTGATGAAACTACAGAGATATAGAGGTCAATGTGGGGGCAGCCTGATGAAACTACAGAGATATAGAGGCCAACGTGGGGGCAGCCTGATGAAACTACAGAGATATAGAGGCAGATGAGGAGGCAGCCTGATGAAACTACAGAGATATAGAGGTCAACGTGGGGGCAGCCTGATGAAACTGCAGAGATATAGAGGCCAACGTGGGGGCAGCCTGATGAAACTACAGAGATATAGAGGCCAACGTGGGGACAGCCTGATGAAACTACAGAGATATAGAGGTCAACGTAGGGGCAGCCTGATGAAACTACAGAGATATAGAGGTCAACGTGGGGGCAGCCTGATGAAACTATAGAGATATAGAGGCAGATGAGGGGCAGCCTGATGAAACTACAAAAATATAGAGGTCAACGTGGGGGCAGCCTGATGAAACTACAGAGATATAGAGGCCGACGTGGGGGCAGCCTGATGAAACTACAGAGATATAGAGGCCGACGTGGGGGCAGCCTGATGAAACTGCAGAGATATAGAGGTCGACGTGGGGCAGCCTGATGAAACTATAGAGATATAGAGGCCAACGTGGGGGCAGCCTGATGAAACTACAGAGATATAGAGGTCAACGTGGGGCAGCCTGAAGTGAAACTACAGAGATATAGAGGTCAACGTGGGGGCAGCCTGATGAAACTACAGAGATATAGAGGTCAACGTAGGGGCAGCCTGATGAAACTACAGAGATATAGAGGTCAACGTGGGGGCAGCCTGATGAAACTACAGAGATATAGAGGTCAACGTGGGGGCAGCCTGATGAAACTACAGAGATATAGAGGTCAACGTGGGGGCAGCCTGATGAAACTACAGAGATATAGAGGTCAACGTGGGGGCAGCCTGATGAAACTACAGAGATATAGAGGTCAACGTGGGGGCAGCCTGAGTGAAACTACAGAGATATAGAGGCTGACGTGGGGGGCAGCCTGATGAAACTACAGAGATATAGAGGCCAACGTGGGGGCAGCCTGATGAAACTACAGAGATATAGAGGCAGATGAGGGGGCAGCCTGATGAAACTACAGAGATATAGAGGCTGATTAGGGGGGCAGCCTGATGAAACTACAGAGATATTGAGGCCAACGTGGAGCGCAGCCTGATGAAACTACAGAGATATAGAGGCTGACATGGGGGCAGCCTGAGTGAAACTACAGAGATATGAGGCTGACGTGGGGGCAGCCTGATGAAACTACAGAGATATTGAGGCCAACGTGGGCGCAGCCTGAGTGAAACTACAGAGATAGGGCCAACGTAGAGGGCAGCCTGATGAAACTACAGAGATATGAGGCCGACGTGGGGGCAGCCTGATGAAACTACAGAGATATAGAGGTCAACGTGGGGGCAGCCTGATGAAACTACAGAGATATAGAGGCCAACGTAGGGGCAGCCTGATGAAACTACAGAGATATAGAGGTCAACGTAGGGGGCAGCCTGATGAAACTACAGAGATATAGAGGTCAACGTGAGGGCAGCCTGATGAAACTACAGAGATATAGAGGTCAACGTGGGGGGCAGCCTGATGAAACTACAGAGATATAGAGGTCAACGTGGGGGCAGCCTGATGAAACTACAGAGATATAGAGGTCAGCGTGGGGGCAGCCTGATGAAACTACAGATATAGAGGCCAACGTGGGGCAGCCTGGGTGAAACTACAGAGATATAGAGGCCAACGTGGGGGCAGCCTGATGAAACTACAGAGATATAGAGGTCAACGTGGAGGCAGCCTGATGAAACTACAGAGATATAGGTCAACGTAGAGCACCATGATGAAACTACAGAGATATAGAGGTCAGCGTGGGGGCAGCCTGATGAAACTACAGAGATATAGAGGTCAACGTGGGGGCAGCCTGATGAAACTACAGAGATATAGAGGCCAACGTGGGGGCAGCCTGATGAAACTACAGAGATATAGAGGCCAACGTGGGGGCAGCCTGATGAAACTACAGAGATATAGAGGGCAACTTGGGGGCAGCCTGATGAAACTACAGAGATATAGAGGCCAACGTGGGGGCAGCCTGATGAAACTACAGAGATATAGAGGCCAACGTGGGGGCAGCCTGATGAAACTACAGAGATATAGAGGCCGAAGTGGGGCAGCCTGATGAAACTACAGAGATATAGAGGTCAACGTGGGGGCAGCCTGATGAAACTACAGAGATATGAGGCGACGTGGGGGCAGCCTGATGAAACTACAGAGATATAGAGGCCAACGTGGGGGCAGCCTGATGAAACTACAGAGATATAGAGGCCGACTGGGGGCAGCCTGATGAAACTACAGAGATATAGAGGCCAACGTGAAGGCAGCCTGATGAAACTACAGAGATATAGAGGCCAACGTGGGGGCAGCCTGATGAAACTACAGAGATATAGAGGCCAACGTGGGGGCAGCCTGATGAAACTACAGAGTGTGATGTCACGAGAGGCTGTGTCCTGGAGGGACGTTACATCCCCCTGAGGTGGCTGCAAACCCAGACAGCTATGGCTCCATCTGCTGGTATGATGGGAACTCCACCCCCTCTATGGCCAATCTTCCCACGCAGCTGAAACCAATCAGGAGCTGATGAGCTGAAGGTTTGGGGAAGGAAAAGACACAGTCTCCAACCTGGGCTCTCCTGGAGGACAAGAGTGCTGCACGTCCACTTCCATGAGAATATAGGGGCGATTTGGAGATACTTACCTTTGGGAAATACTCACCTTTGGATATATGCACCTGTGAAATACGTGTGGGACATTTGGAAGGGCGTTTTTTGCTGGGTTGGCCACTAGCTGCAACGTGGAATACAGTAAGACTGGGGAAAAGTTATTTGAGCGAGGGAGAGTTATGATTTTGGATGTGGAAGAGACATCCCTGAACTGTTAAACCTTAAAGAGCCACCAGAGAACAGAATTGTGTTATACTTTCGTTAGTTTCCCAAGACCTTTAATAAAATCCTTGTTTTGGTTGAACCTGGTCTCTTGCACTACTTGAGCAATCCCGCTGAAAGCTGTGTAGCCTCTCGTGACATCACAGATGGTGGAGAATACTGGCACGCTCAAAGCGTTAATAGTGCATGTCAGAGGAGGATACCGAAGGTTTGATCACCCAGTTTTCCAAGTTGGCCGTAGGCTCCCCGCCCAGACTGAAATGGAGGACATATTGAAAGCCCTTGTTGCTGGCCAGCAAGCCCAGATGCAAGTAACGTGGCTCTCTTGGAGGAGCAAAAGAAAGCCAACCTTCTGAAGGCAGAGAATTGCAGTTGCAGAGACAGAGGGTGGTCCAAAATACCCGCCCAATAAAGGCAAGTGACTTTATATCTAAGATGGGAGCTACCGATGACATTGAGGCATACCTGCATGCATTTGAGGCCACGGCCACTAGGGAAGCCTGGCCCAAGCAACAGTGGGTTGGTCTGTTAGCCCCCCTTTCTAACCGGGGAATCGCTGAATGCTGTCCGGACCTGGGCCCTGACCAGTTACTGACTATGATGCCCTGAAGTCTGAGATCCTCAGCAGATATGGACTCACAAAGTTTGGTATGGCCCAGCGCTTTCCACAGTTGGACCTTCCAACCAGACCAACCTCCTCGGCGCAGATGCATGAACTTGTCCGAATCGCAAGGAAATGGCTGGATCCGCAGAGGAATACACAGCGGCGGTGGTGGAGCCGTTGTGGTGGATCGTTACCTACGCGCCCTGCCTTATGAGGCAACGGTTCATCAGTCAACAGGCCTTGACCACCGGCTGATCTGACCGTGGAAGCTGTGGAAAAAGTACCAGGCCACAGCGGAGATGCTGAATGCTTCCCGAAAAAGACCCCCAGGAGTGCGGCCCCACCACAAATGGGGAAGAACCCGTCCAAAGGACCCCCAAGGTCTCGAACCCAGCCACGTCAGGACTTATCCCGGCTCCAGGGGGAGCCAGAAACCAGGCGGGTCCAAGAAGAGTACACCAGGAGGGAACTTCGACAGTGTTACCGGTGTGGGGAGATGGGACATATCTCCTGGCAGTGTGGGGAAACCACCCGATGAACCTATGCCCACTGCGAGTCCTCCAGCTCAGCACCCACACACCGTTTTGCCTCGCTCTTGGGAGTCGTAGATGGCGGCCC
The DNA here is from genome assembly GCF_020615455.1 of Coregonus clupeaformis. Classification (NCBI taxonomy): domain Eukaryota; kingdom Metazoa; phylum Chordata; class Actinopteri; order Salmoniformes; family Salmonidae; genus Coregonus; species Coregonus clupeaformis. The sequence continues at coordinate 35,799,188 of NC_059196.1, forward strand.
AGATCGACCCCCCCACCTGCCCGGTAACTGTGAATCACCATGATGTGGGAGGCCTTACTGGATTCTGGTAGCCGGGCCACCCCTGGTGCGTGGATTTGGTGGGCCCAACTGTCTGAACCCCGGGGGAAAGTCCTCCCAGTTTCCTGTGTCCATGGGGACACCAGAGAATCACCCCATTACTGAACTTACAATGACCAGCACCACGGGGAACCATACACACGACGGCGGGGGTGGTTGATTCCCTCCCGTCCCTGTCCCTAATTGGAGCAGAGACTGCCCAAGCCTTTTACCCACTCTGGAGAGAGTCTCAGAGAGGATAACCCAGTACTCGAAACGGAGAGGCAAGACTCATCCTGGGAAGGCTCCGGTGCAATCCTCCGAGTTACTCCCACTCCCGCCCGGGCTCTGATAGGGATGGCAGGTGCCCAGACCGACACAGACGGAGCTACAGAATCTGGACAAAGAACTGTCTGGTCTGAAGGGGACCGCTGAGAGAGTATCGTTTGTTAAAGCAACAGTTAGACATGAAGACAGAAGAGTTAGATATCCTCCAGGCTAAACTCCAACAGAGCTCCTTCCCTAAGCAACAGGAGGAGCTGGAGAGGCTGCGCAGGACCATCGAGGAGTGTGAGGAGACCCTGCGCAGGAGTAAGGAGGTCAGAAGAAGGCAGAGGAGAAGTACAAGGTGTTGGAGAACAAGATGAAGAATGCGGAGGCAGAGAGAGAGAAGGAACTGAAAGCTGCTCAACAGAAGCTAAACTCTGCTAAAACCAAGGCTGATGCGTTCAGTAAGAAACTCAAGGAGAGACAACAGGAGGCTGGAGTCCCTGGTCCTAGAGTTGGAGGAGTTGAAGAGAGAGCAGTCTGGCAAGCACCACGGCAATGCGGACGCTCCTCTCCCGGCGTGATGCCTTCTTCGCTGCCTTTACCCGACAGGACGTCGGTCCCGAGAGGGGATGTGTGATGTCACGAGAGGCTGTGTCCTGGAGGGACGTTACATCCCCTGAGGTGGCTGCAAACCCAGACAGCTATGGCTCCATCTGCTGTATGGTCGGGAACTCCACCCCCTCTGGCCAATCTTCCCACGCAGCTGAAACTTATCAGGAGCTGATGAGCTGAAGGTTTGGGGGAAGGAAGAGACACAGTCTCCAACCTGGGCTCTCTGGAGGACAAAGAAGTGCTGCACGTCCACTTCCATGAGGAATATAAGGATTTGGAGATACTTACCTTTGGGAAATACTCACCTTTGGATATATGCACCTGTGGAAATACGTGTGGGACATTTGGAAGGACGTTTTGCTGGGTTGACCACTAGCTGCAACGTGGAATCACAGTAAGACTGGGGAAAAGTTATTTGAGCCCGAGGGAGAGTTATGATTTTGGATGTGGAAGAGACATCCCTGAACTGTTAAACCTTAAAGAGCCACCAGAGAACAGAATTGTGTTATACTTTCGTTAGTTTCCCAAGACCTTTAATAAAATCCTTGTTTTGGTTGAACCTGGTCTCCTTGCACTACTTGAGCAATCCCGCTGAAAGCTGTGTAGCCTCTCGTGACATCACAAGAGATATAGAGGCCAATGTGGGGGCAGCCTGATGAAACTACAGAGATATAGAGGTCAACGTGGGGCAGCCTGATGAAACTACAGAGATATAGAGGCCAACGTGGGGGCAGCCTGATGAAACTACAGAGATATAGAGGCCAACGTGGGGGCAGCCTGATGAAACTACAGAGGAGAGTAAATCAACCCTCTCTAACCTCTCTTCTACTGGTGAATGTACAATCACTGGAGATCAAACTGGATGAGCTCCGTTCCAGACTATTCTATCAACGGGACCTGAAGAACTGTGATATCCTATGCTTCGCGGGGTCATGGCTAAATGAGAACATGGTTAATATAAATCTAGCTGGTTTTTCTATGCATCGGCAGGACAGAACAGCAGCGTCTTGTAAACTCAAGGGCGGGGTTGTGTGTCTCTTTGTTAACAACAGCTTGGTTAATCAAATCTTCCCATTCCGGCTCAATTTGGCACGCCTTCTCAAACAGCTACAACTGTATCCAGTATTCACACATCAAGTCTTCTCTTGAGTTGTGCTCAGGGATGGAACAACTGTTGAACATCTGAGCTTGTGGTTGAGTGAGTGAGTGAGTGAGTGAGTGAGTGAGTGAGTGAGGGAGGGAGGGAGGGAGGGAGGGAGGGAGGGAGGGAGGGAGGAGTGAGGGAGGGAGGGAGGGAGTGAGGGAGGGAGGGAGGGAGTGTGTGTGTGTGGGGGGGTGTAGGTCAGTCTAGAGGTGGAAGGGGAGAGAGGGGTAGATGTGTTTGTGGGGGGTGTGGAGAATGCATGTATGCATCCCACATCTGTTGCTATGGGGTAATGATGTTAAGGACAGTATAGGATGAATCCCAGTAATTGCCAGTCCTGGTTATACAAACCTTCGTACGGAGTGCCTACATTATTACCCATATTATTAGTCAATTGTGGAAATAAATTAAGATCTGCTAGATTTTTTCATATATATATATTTTTTTAATAACTATGTACGATACAACCAAGGCGAAGGCGTTGGAAATGCTTTTGGCTGTTAATCTGCTTCTGTTCTGTAGGTGTCCAAGCTCTTCTCTGTCCTGGCACCCCAATGGTGGAACCAGCTTCCCCCTGAAGCTCTTCTCTGTCCTGGCACCCCAATGGTGGAACCAGCTTCCCCCTGAAGCTCTTCTCTGTCCTGGCACCCCAATGGTGGAACCAGCTTCCCCCTGAAGCTCTTCTCTGTCCTGGCATCCCAATGGTGGAACCAGCTTCCCCCTGAAGCTCTTCTCTGTCCTGGCGCCCCAATGGTGGAACTAGCTTCCCCCTGAAGCTAGGACAGCAGAGTCCCTGCCCATCTTCCGAAAACATCTGAAACCCTTCCTCTTCAAACAGTATCTTAAATAATCCTCCTCCTCACCTCGACCCCCCGCCCCCCCAAAAAAATAAATAATTTATTAACCAGCACTTGCAATATATACATATGTAATTATCATGAAATAATCATGTAATTTTCATGTAATTATCATGTAATTATGTAATTATCGTGTAATTATAATGTAATTCTACTGCATGTTCCTTATTATTTACTAAGTATTATCAAACTTCATCCAGATATTATATTGTTGATGTGTTTGGAGTACAGAATTACTAGTTAGCTTATATTCTCCGAACAATAACACCAGTTTTCCTATATGGGTTATAGACAAGACAGGAGGAAGTGATGCTCTACGTAATATGGGTTATAGCCAAGACAGGAGGAAGTGATGCTCTACGTAATATGGGTTATAGCCAAGACAGGAGGAAGTGATGCTCTATGTAATATGGGTTATAGCCAAGACAGGAGGAAGTGATGCTCTATGTAATATGGGTTATAACCAAGACAGGAGGAAGTGATGCTCTATGTAATTTGCGTTATAACCAAGACAGGAGGAAGTGATGCTCTATGTAATATGGGTTATAACCAAGACAGGAGGAAGTGATGCTCTATGTAATATGGGTTATAGCCAAGACAGGAGGAAGTGATGCTCTATGTAATATGGGTTATAGGTAAGACAGGAGGAAGTGATGCTCTATGTAATATGGGTTATAGCCAAGACAGGAGGAAGTGATGCTCTATGTAATATGGGTTATAGCCAAAACAGGAGGAAGTGATGCTCTATGTAATATGGGTTATAACCAAGACAGGAGGAAGTGATGCTCTATGTAATATGGGTTATAGCCAAGACAGGAGGAAGTGATGCTCTATGTAATATGGGTTATAGCCAAGACAGGAGGAAGTGATGCTCTATGTAATATGGGTTATAACCAAGACAGGAGGAAGTGATGCTCTATGTAATATGGGTTATAGCCAAGACAGGAGGAAGTGATGCTCTATGTAATATGGGTTATAACCAAGACAGGAGGAAGTGATGCTCTATGTAATATGGGTTATAACCAAGACAGGAGGAAGTGATGCTCTACGTAATATGGGTTATAGCCAAGACAGGAGGAAGTGATGCTCTATGTAATATGGGTTATAGCCAAGACAGGAGGAAGTGATGCTCTAGGTAATATGGGATATAGCCAAGACAGGAGGAAGTGATGCTCTATGTAATATGGGTTATAGCCAAGACAGGAGGAAGTGATGCTCTATGTAATATGGGTTATAGGTAAGACAGGAGGAAGTGATGCTCTATGTAATATGGGTTATAGCCAAGACAGGAGGAAGTGATGCTCTATGTAATATGGGTTATAGCCAAAACAGGAGGAAGTGATGCTCTATGTAATATGGGTTATAACCAAGACAGGAGGAAGTGATGCTCTATGTAATATGGGTTATAGCCAAGACAGGAGGAAGTGATGCTCTATGTAATATGGGTTATAACCAAGACAGGAGGAAGTGATGCTCTATGTAATATGGGTTATAGCCAAGACAGGAGGAAGTGATGCTCTATGTAATATGGGTTATAACCAAGACAGGAGGAAGTGATGCTCTATGTAATATGGGTTATAGCCAAGACAGGAGGAAGTGATGCTCTATGTAATATGGGTTATAACCAAGACAGGAGGAAGTGATGCTCTATGTAATATGGGTTATAACCAAGACAGGAGGAAGTGATGCTCTATGTAATATGGGTTATAGCCAAGACAGGAGGAAGTGATGCTCTAGGTAATATGGGATATAGCCAAGACAGGAGGAAGTGATGCTCTATGTAATATGGGTTATAGCCAAGACAGGAGGAAGTGATGCTCTATGTAATATGGGTTATAGGTAAGACAGGAGGAAGTGATGCTCTATGTAATATGGGTTATAGCCAAGACAGGAGGAAGTGATGCTCTATGTAATATGGGTTATAGCCAAAACAGGAGGAAGTGATGCTCTATGTAATATGGGTTATAACCAGACAGGAGGAAGTGATGCTCTATGTAATATGGGTTATAGCCAAGACAGGAGGAAGTGATGCTCTATGTAATATGGGTTATAACCAAGACAGGAGGAAGTGATGCTCTATGTAATATGGGTTATAGCCAAGACAGGAGGAAGTGATGCTCTATGTAATATGGGTTATAACCAAGACAGGAGGAAGTGATGCTCTATGTAATATGGGTTATAGCCAAGACAGGAGGAAGTGATGCTCTATGTAATATGGGTTATAACCAAGACAGGAGGAAGTGATGCTCTATGTAATATGGGTTATAACCAAGACAGGAGGAAGTGATGCTCTATGTAATATGGGTTATAGCCAAGACAGGAGGAAGTGATGCTCTATGTAATATGGGTTATAGCCAAGACAGGAGGAAGTGATGCTCTATGTAATATCGGTTATAGGTAAGACAGGAGGAAGTGATGCTCTATGTAATATGGGTTATAGCCAAGACAGGAGGAAGTGATGCTCTATGTAATATGGGTTATAGCCAAAACAGGAGGAAGTGATGCTCTATGTAATATGGGTTATAACCAAGACAGGAGGAAGTGATGCTCTATGTAATATGGGTTATAACCAAGACAGGAGGAAGTGATGCTCTATGTAATATGGGATATAGCCAAGACAGGAGGAAGTGATGCTCTATGTAATATGCGTTATAACCAAGACAGGAGGAAGTGATGCTCTATGTAATATGGGTTATAGCCAAGACAGGAGGAAGTGATGCTCTATGTAATATGGGTTATAGCCAAAACAGGAGGAAGTGATGCTCTATGTAATATGGGTTATAACCAAGACAGGAGGAAGTGATGCTCTATGTAATATGGGTTATAACCAAGACAGGAGGAAGTGATGCTCTATGTAATATGGGATATAGCCAAGACAGGAGGAAGTGATGCTCTATGTAATATGCGTTATAACCAAGACAGGAGGAAGTGATGCTCTATGTAATATGGGTTATAACCAAGACAGGAGGAAGTGATGCTCTATGTAATATGGGTTATAGCCAAGACAGGAGGAAGTGATGCTCTATGTAATATGGGTTATAGGTAAGACAGGAGGAAGTGATGCTCTATGTAATATGGGTTATAGCCAAGACAGGAGGAAGTGATGCTCTATGTAATATGGGTTATAGCCAAAACAGGAGGAAGTGATGCTCTATGTAATATGGGTTATAACCAAGACAGGAGGAAGTGATGCTCTATGTAATATGGGTTATAGCCAAGACAGGAGGAAGTGATGCTCTATGTAATATGGGTTATAGCCAAGACAGGAGGAAGTGATGCTCTATGTAATATGGGTTATAACCAAGACAGGAGGAAGTGATGCTCTATGTAATATGGGTTATAGCCAAGACAGGAGGAAGTGATGCTCTATGTAATATGGGTTATAACCAAGACAGGAGGAAGTGATGCTCTATGTAATATGGGTTATAACCAAGACAGGAGGAAGTGATGCTCTATGTAATATGGGTTATAGCCAAGACAGGAGGAAGTGATGCTCTATGTAATATGGGTTATAGCCAAGACAGGAGGAAGTGATGCTCTATGTAATATGGGTTATAACCAAGACAGGAGGAAGTGATGCTCTATGTAATATGGGTTATAGCCAAGACAGGAGGAAGTGGTGGCTGATTAGAGCACAGACGTGGTTCTAATGTCAGTGGTGCTCACGAGGACCCTCATAACAACTGAAATGTAGATGTGGCCCCCCTATAACAACTGAAATGTAGATGTGGCCCCCCTCAAACATATTGTAACATTGGGAACCCTCAGTAGTCAATGTGTGATAGGACCCTGAGGGCAGGAGTAGACTATAACGAACATGGGCTTTCTGTACATTGTAATAATTTATTTTCCATTCCATTGTTTGCTCAGCTTGTAATTGTAATTGGTTATGTAAGCATCATCAGAACAGGCATTACATTTTTTTATTTTTTTATTTTAATTTTAATTGTACCTTTATTTAACTAGGCAAGTCAGTTAAGAACAATGTGTCGTCCGGGTTTGGCCGGTGTTTGGCCGTCATTGTAAATAAGAATTTGTTCTTAACTGACTTGACTAGTTAAATAAAGGTTAAGTAATAATAAAATAATAATAATAATAATTCCCTTGTCACAACGTTGTCCACTGTTAAGCCATGATCAGAGGGAACTCTCTTATCCATCCCCAGGTGGGTGAGAGGAAGAATAACATGAAACAGAAAACATGTCTCCTTCAGTATCCTGTAACTTTATATCCTGTAACTTGTATTATGTGGGTAAGACCAGACGTGAACTTAAGACAAGGACATGTGACCATAAGAACTCCATTCACAACCATGATGAAAAAATCACCTGTTGCCAGGCATTTCAACAGCCGTAATCAATGATGTAAAATCACCTGTTGCCAGGCATTTCAACAGCCGTAATCATGATGTAAAATCACCTGTTGCCAGGTAACAGCCGTAATCATGAACTAAGACCGCTTGGTCAGTCATGCACCTGCAGGCCTTAATGAGGAATGGTATTTTTATTGTTGTTTTTTGCAGTAAATAGGCCAAACATTTAGGGAATGACATCATAATGTACTGTATTGTGTGTCTACCTTTATTTGATTGTCATACATACGACGTCGTCGTCGTCGGGTGAGGTTGTGTCTCTCTCTGGCGGGAGGTAAGCTTGGCTTATATGGCTTATATACATAGTTTAAGCTTTGTCGAGTAAAGCTTAAACTATGTATTTAGATTGTAGATTGTAGTTAGGTATTGTAGGAAGTTATCGTGGGTTGTTGTATGTAATTATTGTAGGTAAGTATTGTATTCGGCTGAGCCCGGTGAAGCACGAAGCTAGCTAACCCACTACCTGGACTAGCTGGCGGGTAGCTACTGGTAACTATTAGCAACTGTGGATAGTTGTTTCACGCCTGAGAGTACCTGTAATTATGCCAGCTAGCTGCCTACAATAATTACATACAATAATACCTACCATTCAGCTGTTTTTCTAACCTCATTGTCTGAAGCGTTAATGTTAGGTAGTAAGTAGCTACTGTGCTCGAAATGTAGCTAGCTAGTTGCTACCTGGATAGCTACTAAACAATAGCTGGAACGACCTACCGAACAGACGCGAACTGGCCGAATCGATTCAGTGGCTAGCTTTGCACTTGGCTAGCTAACAGTAGCTGCTAGGGGTAAGTTATAACCTACATTTGGGTTTTGTTTTTACATATTGGTAGCTAGAGTCGTTCAAGGAATTCGGGACATGGGTGACTAGTTAACGTTAGCTTGGCTCTCTCTGTGTGTTCGTGCTGTGGGAGGACGGGTTTCTTCGTTGGCAGAAAGCAATGGCTAGCTAGTATGCTAACTATTCTAGCTACAGTAACTAACTGGCTGAATAAGTTGACGACGGACTCGCTCAAGCTGTCGGGACTAACCCACAACGTTAGACACGGACACGAATGATCTGCTTGGCGTGTTGACACACTTGTGGTTTGTGTGGCCGAGTATTGGTGCTAAACCGTGTTGTTGGAGGCCGGCATGCTAGTTGGCTGTGGCGTCATATGACTAGGTGCCCTGGACGGTTTTCACTGTACCAAGTTAGCTAGCTGAATAAACTAAGTTAGTCTATTCCTAGAAAACATTGAACCGCTGTAGTTTACAACAATTATAGTTTCTGAGGTGGAAGTTGGGAGAGTTATATTTGGGTGTTTCAGTGAAACGTAAGTGAGGGAGGACCCGCTCTCTCGCTTTCCCAGATGTTTAGTTCATTTCATTCCGATCTCCTTTGCATTATTGTAGCCATTTTCTGTAGCCTGTCAACTATGCCTCTGTCTATCCCTGTTCTCTCCTCTCCGCACAGGCTATACAAATGCCTCACACCACGTGGCTGCTGCCTCTCTAACCTGGTGGTCCCTGCACGCACGACTCACGTGGAGTTCCAGGTCTCCGGCAGCCTCTGGAACTGCCGTTCTGCGGCCAACAAGGCAGAGTTCATCTCAGCCTATGCTACCCTCCAGTCCCTCGACTTCTTGGCGCTGACGGAAACATGGATTACACTGCTACTCCTACTGCTCTCTCCTCATCTGACCATGTGTTCTCGCATACCCGAGAGCATCTGGTCAGCGAGGTGGTGGCACAGGAATCCTCATCTCTCCCAAGTGGACATTCTCTCTTTTTCCCCTGACCCTTCTGTCTATCTCCTCATTTGAATTCCATGCTGTCACAGTCACTAGCCCATTCAAGCTTAACATCCTTGTCATTTATCGCCCTCCAGGTTCCCTTGGAGAGTTCATCGATGAGCTTGACGCCTTGATAAGTTCCTTTCCTGAGGATGGCTCACCCCTCACAGTTCTGGGTGACTTCAACCTCCCTACATCTACCTTTGACTAATTTCTCTCTGCCTCCTTCTTTCCACTCCTCTCTTCTTTTGACATCACCCTCTCACCGTCCCCCCCTACTCACAAGGCAGGTAATACGCTTGACCTCATCTTTACTAGATGCTGTTCTTCTACTAATCTCACTAAAACTCCCCTCAAAGTCTCTGACCACTACTTTGTATCCTTTTCTCTCTCGCTCTCCTCCAACACTACTCACTCTGCCCCTACTCAGATGGTAATGTGCCGTCGCAACCTTCGCTCTCTCTCTCTCCCACTACTCTCTCCTCTTCCATCCTATCATCTCTTCCCTCTGCTCAATCCTTCTCCCTCCAATGTCCTGATTCTGCCTCCTCAACTCTCCTCTCCTCCCTTTCTGCATCCTTTGACTCTCTATGTCCCCTATCCTCCCGGCCGGCTCGGTCCTCCCCTCCTGCTCTGTGGCTTGACGACTCATTGCGAGCTCACAGAACAGGGCTCCGGGCAGCCGAGCGGAAATGGAGGAAAACTAGACTCCCTGCGGACCTGGCATCTTTTCACTCCCTCCTCTCTACATTTTCTTCATCTGTTTCTGCTGCTAAAGCCACTTTCTATCCCTCTAAATTCCAAGCATCTGCCTCTAACCCTAGGAAGCTCTTTGCCACCTTCTCCTCCCTGCTGAATCCTCCTCCCCCTCCCCCTCCTCCCTCTCTGTGGATGACTTCGTCAACCATTTTGAAAAGAAGGTTGACGACATCCGATCCTCGTTTGTTAAGTCAAATGACACTGCTGGTCCTGCTCACACTGCCCTACCCTATGCTTTGACTTCTTTCTCCCCCTCTCTCTCCAGATGAAATCTTGCGACTTGTGACGGCCGGCCGCCCAACAACCTGCCCGCTTGACCCTATCCCCTCCTCTCTTCTCCAGACCATCTCCGGTGACCTTCTCCCTTACCTCACCTCGCTCATCAACTCATCCTTGACCGCTGGCTATGTCCATTCCGTCTTCAAGAGAGCGAGAGTTCATCCCCTTCTCAAAAAACCAACACTCGATCCCTCTGATGTCAACAACTACAGAGCAGTATCCCTTCTTTCTTTTCTCTCCAAAACTCTTGAGCGTGCCGTCTTTAGCCAACTCTCTTGCTATCTCTCTCAGAATGACCTTCTTGATCCAAACCAGTCAGGTTTCAAGACTGGTCATTCAACTGATACTGCTCTTCTCTGTGTCACGGAGGCTCTCCGCACTGCTAAAGCTAACTCTCTCTCCTCTGCTCTTGTCCTTCTAGACCTGTCTGCTGCCTTTGATACTGTGAACCATCAGATCCTCCTCTCCACCCTCTCCGAGTTGGGCATCTCCGGCGCGGCTCACTCTTGGATTGCGTCCTACCTGACCGGTCGCTCCTACCAAGTGGCGTGGCGAGAGTCTGTCTCTGCACCACGTGCTCTCACCACTGGTGTCCCCAGGGCTCAGTTCTAAGCCCTCTCCTATTCTCGCTATACACCAAGTCACTTGGCTCTGTCATATCCTCACATGGCCTCTCCTATCATTGCTACGCAGACGACACACAACTAATCTTCTCCTTTCCCCCTTCTGATAACCAGGTGGCGAATCGCATCTCTGCATGTCTGGCAGACATATCAGTATGGATGACGGATCACCACCTCAAGCTGAATCTCGGCAAGACGGAGCTGCTCTTCCTCCCGGGGAAGGACTGCCCGTTCCATGATCTCGCCATCACGGTTGACAACTCCATTGTGTCCTCCTCCCAGAGTGCAAAGAGCCTTGGCGTGACCCTGGACAACACCCTGTCGTTCTCCGCTAACATCAAGGCGGTGACCCGATCCTGTAGGTTCATGCTCTACAACATTCGGAGAGTACGACCCTGCCTTACACAGGAAGCGGCACAGGTCCTAATCCAGGCACTTGTCATCTCCCGTCTGGATTACTGCAACTCGCTGTTTGCTGGGCTCCCTGCCTGTGCCATTAAGCCCCTACAACTCATTCAGAATGCCGCAGCCCGTCTGGTGTTCAACCTTCCCAAGTTCTCTCACGTCACCCCACTCCTCCGCACACTCCACTGGCTTCCAGTTGAAGCTTGCATCTGCTACAAGACCATGGTGCTTGCCTACGGAGCTGTGAGGGGAACGGCACCTCCGTACCTTCAGGCTCTGATCAGTCCCTACACCCAAACGAGGGCATTGCGTTCATCCACCTCTGGCCTGCTGGCCCCCCTACCTCTGCGGAAGCACAGTTCCCGCTCAGCCCAGTCAAAACTGTACGCTGCTATGGCACCCCAATGGTGGAACAAGCTCCCTCACGACGCAAGGACAGCGGAGTCACTCACCACCTTCCGGAGACACTTGAAACCCCACCTCTTTAAGGAATACCTGGGATAGGATCAAGTAATCCTTCTACCCCCCCTTACCCCACCCCAAAGAAAATAAAAGAAAAAAACATATTGTAAAGTGGTTATCCCACTGTCTATAAGGTGAATGCACCAATTTGTAAGTCGCTCTGGATAAGAGCGTCTGCTAAATTACGTAAATGTAAATGTAAAATGTAATGTTTCCCCCACAGCGCCCTCTGCTGGGATCTCTTGATTGGGCCAATACTGGCTGAGAATGTATAATTATGCCCACCTGCCAATACTGACTGAGAATGTATAATTATGCCCACCTGCCAATACTGACTGAGAATGTATAATTATGCCCACCTGCCAATACTGACTGAGAATGTATAATTATGCCCACCTGCCAATACTGACTGAGAATGTATAATTATGCCCACCTGCCAATACTGACTGAGAATGTATAATTATGCCCACCTGCCAATACTGACTGAGAATGTATAATTATGCCCACCTGCCAATACTGACTGAGAATGTATAATTATGCCCACCTGAGGGGCTCAACATTAACCTGTGAAGTATTGTCGTTGTAACATTGATTGCCATTGCCTTGCACGCTGAAGAAGGGCTCATACCCCAAATGTTCTTGCGGCAATAAAAATGTTTGTTCACGGGAGTATCCTTTTTCTGTTCTTTGGATGATAAACAAGGACCCAACGCCCGATTTAAGTTGATATAAGGTGGAGTGGAGCACGTTGTTTATCCTTTCAGCTAGTGACGTTAGCCATGAAGCTACCCCCTGATAAGTCGTTAAGCTAACGTGTGCCTTGCCAGGCTGCTTACTATAGCCAAGTGGACGTCAGTAGCTCATCAGTTTTCACCCCTTTAACAACTCCAGATCCACCGTCTGCCCATCCAATAGCTTCAGATCCACCGTCTGCCCCTTTAACAACTCCAGATCCACCGTCTTCCCCTTTAACAACTCCAGATCCACCGTCTGCCCATCCAATAGCTTCAGATCCACCGTCAGCCCCTTTAACAACTCCAGATCCACCATCAGCCCCTTTAACAACTCCAGATCCACCGTCTGCCCCTTTAACAACTCCAGATCCACCGTCAGCCCCTTTAACAGCTTCAGATCCACTGTCTGCCCATCCAACAGCTTCAGATCCACTGTCTGCCCATCCAACAGCTTCAGATCCACTGTCTGCCCATCCAACAGCTTCAGATCCACTGTCTGCCCATCCAATAGCTTCAGATCCACTGTCTGCCCATCCAACAGCTTCAGATCCATCGTCTGCCCATCCAATAGCTTCAGATCCACCGTCTGCCCATCCAATAGCTTCAGATCCACTGTCTGCCCATCCAACAGCTTCAGATCCACTGTCTGCCCATCCAACAGCTTCAGATCCACTGTCTGCCCATCCAACAGCTTCAGATCCACTGTCTGCCCATCCAATAGCTTCAGATCATACTAAGTGCACACAGACAGCAGTAAGCCGTACCACCAGGTTGTAAACAGGAAGTAAAGAGCCTACACAGGTAAATGTTTTGTATGTGGTTCCAAATGAACTAAAGCCATCCCTCGCAAGACACATATAGTCAGCTATAAATGTATGTTATTTCATCATGAAACACACGACATAGACACGGAAAAATCTGAAGTTTAACTTCAGATGTGCCCTTGAGCAAGGCACTTAACCATAATTGCTCTGGATAAGAGCGTCTGCCAAATGACTCAAATGTACATTTGTATTAAGAAATGGCACTTATACAGCCTACTTGTTTGTAAATATCCTTTGATCTTTGATGTTATCAAATCACATTTTATTGGTCACATACACATATTTAGCAGATGTTATTGCGGGTGTAGCAAAATGCTTGTGATCCTAGCTCCAACAGTGCAGTAGTATCTAACAATTCACAACAACACACACAAACCTAAAAGTTAAAGAATGGAATTAAGAAATACCCTGCTCTAGGGGACAAGCCGACCCTGCTCTAGGGGACAAGCCGACCCTGCTCTAGGGGACAAGCCGACCCTGCTCTAGGGGACAAGCCGACCCTGCTCTAGGGGACAAGGCATCCCTGCTCTAGTGGACAAGCCATCCCTGCTCTAGTGGACAAGCCAACTCTGCTCTAGGGGACAAGCCGACCCTGCTCTAGGGGACAAGCCGACCCTGCTCCATGGGACAAGGCAACCCTGCTCTAGGGGACAAGCCGACCCTGCTCTAGTGGACAAGCCGAACCTGCTCTAGGGGACAAGCCGACCCTGCTCTAGGGGACAAGCCGACCCTGCTCTAGGGGACAAGGCAACCCTGCTCTATGGGACAAGCCGACCCTGCTCCATGGGACAAGGCAACCCTGCTCTAGGGGACAAGCCGACCCTGCTCCATGGGACAAGGCATCCCTGCTCTAGGGGACAAGCCGACCCTGCTCTAGTGGACAAGCCGACCCTGCTCTAGGGGACAAGCCGACCCTGCTCTAGGGGACAAGCCGACCCTGCTCTAGGGGACAAGCCGACCCTGCTCTAGGGGACAAGGCAACCCTGCTCCATGGGACAAGCCGACCCTGCTCCATGGGACAAGGCAACCCTGCTCTAGGGGACAAGCCGACCCTGCTCCATGGGACAAGGCATCCCTGCTCTAGGGGACAAGCCGACCCTGCTCTAGTGGACAAGCCGACCCTGCTCTAGGGGACAAGCCGACCCTGCTCTAGGGGACAAGCCGACCCTGCTCTAGGGGACAAGCCGACCCTGCTCTAGGGGACAAGGCAACCCTGCTCTATGGGACAAGCCGACCCTGCTCCATGGGACAAGGCAACCCTGCTCTAGGGGACAAGCCGACCCTGCTCCATGGGACAAGGCATCCCTGTTCTAGTGGACAAGCCAACCCTGCTCTAGGGGACAAGCCGACCCTGCTCTAGGGGACAAGCCGACCCTGCTCTAGGGGACAAGGCAACCCTGCTCTAGGGGAGAAGCCAACCCTGCTCTAGGGTAGAACGCTGGTTCAAGCCCCGCTCCGGCCGGCAAAGAATTTTGATCCCTTGACCTGGGATCCCCCCAGGTCTCAAACGACCGCCTGGGCCTGAGCTGGGATGCCCAGCCCAAAATGGGAGCTGCACGCCTTACACTGGTGTACTATAATACGTATTGGATCACAACTTTTACGTTACTGTGTAGTTTACCAATAAAATGGTCTGATGGTGATGTGGACATACTCGGTATTCATATCCCGAAAGAAATGAACAACAACACTTTGACTTCTACTTCCGGCTTATACAGTGCCTTGCAAAAGTATTCATCCCCCTTGGCGTTTTTCCAATTTTGTTGCATTACAACCTGTAATTTAAATGGATTTTTATTTGGATTTCATGTAATGGACTGTGGCAGATCAGGGGGTTTGGGTCAAGACGTTTACACAGATAAGACACGGACAGTGTATGATTAGCTCGGTTTCAAGGGTGTTTATTAATAAAATAATCAAAAGAAAAGGTTAAGGTCTCCCCCATGAGACCCTCTCCAGGATACCGTCTCCAACTACACAGAAGTTATCTTACTTCCTCTGCCCTTCTGGCAGCTTTATGGGCCTTCCACAGCTGGTGAGCAATCCACCCTTAATTACTCACCAGCTCCCAATCAGCCCCAGTTAGTCCTGTCCGGGGACCCCTTCGAGACCTGGCCCGTCCAGCAGATGGAGCCACTGCCTCGACGAGTCTCCCCCTGGTGGCTGACCTGCTGTACACCACAGGACACACACAAAATAGTCCAAATTGGTGAAGTGAAATTTAAAAAATAACTTGTTTCATAAAATTCTAAAACATAAATAACGGAAATGTGGTGCGTGCATATGTATTCACCCCCTTTGCTATGAAGCCCCTAAATAAGATCTGGTGCAACCAATTACCTTCAGAAGTCACATAATTAGTTAAATAAAGTCCACCTGTGTGCAATGTAAGTGTCACATGATCTTAGTATATATACACCTGTTCTGAAAGGCCCCAGAGTCTGCAACACCACCAAGCAAGGGGCACCACCAAGCAAGCGGCACCATGAAGACCAAGGAGCTCTCCAAACAGGTCAGGGATAAAGTTGTGGAGAAGTACAGATCAGTGATGGTTATAAAAAAAATATCCAAAACTTTGAACATCCCACGGAGCACCATTAAATCCATTATTAAGGAATGGAAAGAATATGGCGCCACAACAAACCTGCCAAGAGAGGGCCGCCCACCAAAACTCACGGACCAGGCAAGAAGCACATTAATCAGAGGCAACAAAGAGACCAAAGATAACCCTGAAGGAGCTGCAAAGCTCCACAGCGGAGATTGGAGTTTCTGTCCATAGGACCACTTTAAGCCATACAATCCACAGAGCTGGGCTTTATGGAAGAGTGGCTAGAAAAAAGCCATTGCTTAAAGAAAAAACTGGTCAGAATTGAAGGAATGATGGATGGCACTAAATACAGGGAAATTCTTGAGGGAAACCTGTTTCAGTCTTCCAGAGATTTGAGGTTCACCTTCCAGCAGGACAATGACCCTAAGCATACTGCTAAAGCAACACTTGAATGGTTTAAGGGGAAACATTTAAATGTCTTGGAATGGCCTAGTCAAAGCCCAGACCTCAATCCAATTGAGAATCTGTGGTATGACTTAAAGATTGCTGTACACCAGCGGAACCCATCTAACTTGAAGGCGCTGGAGCAGTTTTGCCTTGAAGGATGGGCAATAATCCCAGTGGCTAGATGTGCCAAGCTTATAGAGACATACCCCAAGAGACTTGCAGCAGTAATTGCTGCAAAAGGTGGCTCTACAAAGTATTGACTTTGGGGGGGAGAATAGTTATGCACGCTCAAGTTTTCTGTTTTTTTTTGTCTTATTTCTTGTTTGTTTCACCCAAAAAATATTTTGCATCTTCAAAGTGGTAGGCATGTTGTGTAAATCAAATGATACAAACCCCCCAAAAAATAAATGTTAATTCTGTGTTGTAAGGCTACAAAATAGGAAAAATGCCAAGGGGGGGTGAATACTTTCGCAAGCCACTGTCCATACTATATACATGTTACGGACAAAGTATATTTTACAATAGTTATATTTTCTTTGTTTTTAGTCCCATCCTTCACCTCCACTCAACCCCTCCCATCCACAGTGCATTCGGAAAGTATTCAGACCCCTTCCCTTTTTTCACATTTTGTTTTACGTTACAGCCTTATCCTAAAATGAATTAAATAAATAAAAATCCTCATCAATCTACACACAATACCCCATAATGACAAAGCGAAAACAGGTTTTTAGAACATTTTGCAAATGTATTCAAAATAAAAACAGAAATACCTTATTTACATAAGTATTCAGACTCTTTGCTATGAGACTCGAAATTGAGCTCAGGTGCATCCTGTTTCCATTGATCATCCTTGTGATGTTTCTACAACTTGATTAGAGTCCACCTGTAGTAAATTCAATTGATTGTACATGATTTGGAAAGGTACACAACTGTCTATAAAAGGTCCCACAGTGCATGTCAGAGCAAAAACCAAGCCATGAGGTCGAAGCGATTGTCCGTAGAGCTCCGAGACAGGATTGTGTCGAGGCACAGATCTGGGGAAGGGTACCAAAACATTTCTGCAGCATTGAAGGTCCCCAAGAACAGAGTGGCCTCCATCATTCTTAAATGGAAGAAGTTTGGAACCACCAAGACTCTTCCTAGAGCTGGCCGCCCGGCCAAACTGAGCAATCAGGGGAGAAGGGCCTACATTTTCAAAAATGTCTAAAAACCTGTTTTTGCTTTGTCATTATGGGGTGTTGTGTGTAGATTGATGAAGGGATTTATTTGTTTACTCCATCTTAGAATAAGGCTGTAACGTAACAAAATGTGGAAAAAGTCAAGGGGTCTGAATACTTTCCGAATGGACTGTATCTCTGAACATCATCCAGTTTTGATTTCTATTTGCCATATATTTTTCAACTGTGCTGCGATGGTTCACAAAAGTTTACAAAAAAATATATGGGGAACTGGAAATGATGCAGACAATAACATTGATGGAAGGCACAATCTATCTGCAATATTAAAGCTGATCTACCGCCTAAAAAATAATAATAGAGTTTTTAATCCCGGTGCTGAGCTAGTGTGTAGCAGTTTTTTGCTATAGGCCAGGGTGTCAAACTTATTCCACGGAGGGCCGAGTGTACGCACGTTTTTGGTTTTTTCCTTTCAATTAAGACCTAGACAACCAGGTGAGGGGAGTTTCTTACTAATTAGTGACCTTAATTCATCAATCAAGTACAATGGTGGAGCGAAAACCCGCAGACACTCGGCCCTCCATGGAATGAGTTTGACACGGCATGTGTTTGTTCTAGAATGTTATGTACGGCCCTTATCGACTGAGGTGAACGAAGCTACAGCAGCCAAAGGGATAATGGCTGGAGTCATTTTGGCTTGTCTTTGCTGTTCTCCAAATAGCATTTTAGAGCTTTCAAATTGTGTAGAAATCCAGTAAATCAGCTTCAACTTTCAAAAAAATTCCTTGGCTCTGAAAGAAAAGTCATTGGAGGGAACTGTATCTAACTTGAATACGGATCAATATGATCACTTCAAATTAATTTATTTGAAGAAATTATGGCAGATACAAATTAACAGTTGAAACAGTTATTCAATACAATGCATCGGAGCCAATGTTTTACACTATTTGTGATACAATTTTGCCATTTATAGGCTACACCACATAATTTGTCTGTGTCTATTATTTAATGCATGGTTATGCTTTATCTACAGTATATGTAGCTATATAGTTTAGGCACAGAGTTTCTAAACCCAGAGGCGCAACATCGCGAGACGCAGAAGCAGACCAATCAGACCAGGCCGGGGTTTGAGATGAGAGAAGCAGACCAATCAGACCAGGCCGGGGTTTGAGATGAGAGAAGCAGACCAATCAGACCAGGCCGGGGTTTGAGATGAGAGAAGCAGGCCAATCAGACCAGGCCGGGGTTTGAGATGAGAGAAGCAGGCCAATCAGACCAGGCCGGGGTTTGAGATGAGAGAAGCAGACCAATCAGACCAGGCCGGGGTTTGAGATGAGAGAAGCAGACCAATCAGACCAGGCCGGGGTTTGAGATGAGAGAAGTAGACCAATCAGACCAGGCCGGGGTTTGAGATGAGAGAAGTAGACCAATCAGACCAGGCTGGGGTTTGAGATGAGAGAATCAGACCAATCAGACCAGGCTGGGGTTTGAGATGAGAGAAGCAGACCAATCAGACCAGGCCGGGGTTTGAGATGAGAGAAGCAGACCAATCAGACCAGGCCGGGGTTTGAGATGAGAGAAGCAGGCCAATCAGACCAGGCCGGGGTTTGAGATGAGAGAAGCAGACCAATCAGACCAGTCAATGAGAGAAGTGAAACATTCTTCCTTAGTTGTTAATTTTCTTTTCGTCAAAAAACAACTTTATATCGAAGAAGTGCCTTTGATTTGACGGCTTGCACATGGGCAGTTCGGCACGAGACGACCGTTAGACCCGATAACTTGTTTCTGCATTGTGTCTGCACATGAGTTTAGGTAGCCAACGTCACCATGACATCCCCTACAAGCGTGAGCAATAGAGGATTTCTATTGAAGAAGCAGTTTCTGCCCATCTTTCAAACTGTACTGTCTTTGGTTTAGGCCTTCCTGTAGCCTAATACAAGCTTCTGTTCATCATTGTAGACAAAACTTGCTTAAATCCCCTAGAGTCTATTCACGCACCGGTGAGTAACATGATAAAATCCTGTTGAGCTAGATCCATTCAGATGTCGTTTATAGTGGAAAGTGGCCGAGCTACAGTGGAGTTTGTCAGATCATGAGACATCACGAAAATCGGTCTTCTCTGTAGAGTCGGTTTGGCCTACAAACTAATGTGACCCCACTGTGGAAAGGGGAGATTCTAACAAACACCATGAAGGGAAGTATGGAGGTGGTTTTGAGCCTACCCAAAAAAGGGGTTAAATATGTGTATTTTTTTGTAATATACACTACCATTCAAAAGTTTGGACACACCTACTCATTCAAAGGTTTTTCTTTATTTTTAATTTTTTTTTTACATTGTAGAATAATAATGAAAACATCAAAACTATGAAATAACACATATGGAATCATGTAGTAACCAAAAAAGTGTTAAACAAATCAAAATATATTTTATATTTGAGATTCTTCAAAGTAGCCACCCTTTGCCTTGATGACAGCTTTGCACACTCTTGGCATTCTCTCAACCAGCTTCATGAGGTAGTCACCTGGAATGCATTTCAATGAACAGGTGTGCCTTCTTAAAAGTTAATTTGTGGAATTTCCTTCCTTCTTAATGCGTTTGAGCCAATCAGTTGTGTTGTGACAAGGTGGTGTGGGGGGAGTGGGGGTATACAGAAGATAGCCCTATTTGGTAAAATACCAAGTCCGTATTATGGCAAGAACAGCTCAAATAAGCAAAGAGAAACGACAGTCTATCATTACTTTAAGATATGAAGGTCAGTCAATACGGAACATTTCAAGAACTTTGAAAGTTTCTTCAAGTGCAGTCGCAAAAACCATCAAGCGATATGATGAAACTGGCTCTCATGAGGACCACCACAGGAATGGAAGTCCCAGAGTTAACTCTGCTGCAGAGGATAAGTTCTTTAGAGTTACCAGCCTCAGAAATTGCAGCCAAAATAAATGCTTCACAGAGTTCAAGTCACAGACACATCTCAACATCAACTGTTTAGAGGGGACTGTGTGAAAAGGCCTTCATGGTCAAATTGCGGCAAAGAAACTACTACTAAAGGACACCAATAAGAAGAAGAGACCTGCTTGGGCCAAGAAACACGAGCAATGGACATTAGACCGGTGGAAATGTGTCCAAATTGGAGATATTTGGTTCCAACCGCCGTGTCTTTGTGAGATGCGGTGTGGGTGAACGGATGATCTCCGCATGTGTAGTTCCCACCGTAAAGCATGGCGGAGGAGGTGTTATGGTGTGGGGGTGCTTTGCTGGTGACACTGTCTGTGATTTATTTAGAATTCAAGGCACACTTAACCAGCATGGCTACCACAGCATTCTGCAGCGATACGCCATCCCATCTGGTTTGGGCTTAGTGGGACTATCATTTGTTTTTCAACAGGACAATGACCCAACACAACTCCATGCTGTGTAAGGGCTATTTTACCAAGAAGGAGAGTGATGGAGTGCTGCATCAGATGACCTGGCCTCCACAATCCCCCGACCTCAACCCAATTGAGATGGTTTGGGATGAGTCGGACGGCAGAGTGAAGGAAAAGCAGCCAACAAGTGCTAAGCATATGTGGGAACTCCTTCAAGACTGTTGGAAAAGCATTCCAGGTGAAGCTGGTTGAGAGAATGCCAAGAGTGTGCAAAGCTGTCATCAAGGCAAAGGGTGGCTATTTGAAGAATCTCAAATATTGTCACGACTTCCTACGAAGCTGCCTCCCCTCCTTGTTCGGGCAGGCTTCGGCGTTCGTCGTCACCGGCCTTCTAGCCACTGCCGCTCCATATCTCATCATTCCATTTGTCTTGTCTTGTCAATTACACACACCTGGTTCATATTCAAATCAAATCAAATCAAATTTTATTTGCCACATGCGCCGAATAAAGCAGGTGTAGACATTACCGTGAAATGCTTACTTACAGCCCTTAACCAACAATGCATTTATAAAAAATAACAATAGGGAGGCTATATACAGGGCGGTACCGGTGCAGAGTCAATGTGCGGGGGCACCGGCTAGTTGAGGTAGTTGAGGTAATATGTACATGTGGGTAGGGTTAAAGTGACTATGCATAGATAATAAACAGAGTAGCAGCAGCGTATAAGATGGGGTGGGGGTGGGCGGGCAGTGCAAATAGTCCGGGTAGCCATGATTAGCTGGTCAGGAGTCTTATGGTTTGGGGGTAGAAGCTGTTGAGAAGCCTTTTGGACCTAGACTTGGCGCTCCGGTACCGCTTGCCGTGCGATAGTAGAGAGAACAGTCTATGACTAGGGTGGCTGGAGTCTTTGACAATTTTGAGGGCCTTCCTCTGACACTGCCTGGTATAGAGGTCCTGGATGGCAGGAAGCTTGGTCCCAGTGATGTACTGGGCCGTACGCACTACCCTCTGTAGTGCCTTGCGGTCGGAGGCCGAGCAGTTGCCATACCAGGCGTTGATGCAACCAGTAAGGATGCTCTCGATGGTGCAGCTGTAGAACTTTTTGAGGATCTGAGGACCCCTCATTAGTACGTGTTTAAGTGTTCCCTCTGCCCCCCTTGTCCTTTTGGGTGATTGTTCATTGTGAGGATTAGCAGCTCGGTTGAGCTAAGTATTTTGTATTGCCGGGGTATTTCCCCCGTGTGCCTGTTTGTTCCAGTGCGCCTGTTTTACGCACTGGACTGGTTACGCTGGATTACGGAATAAACTCTGTATACTGGGATTTACCCTCCTGTGCCTGACTCCTTCAAATCACGCACCACAAATATAAAATATAGTTTGATTTGTTTAACACTTTTTTGGTTACTGCATGATTCCATATGTGTTATTTCATAGTTTTGATGTCTTCACTATTATTCTACAATGTAGAAAATAGTAAAAAATAAAGTAAAAACCCTTGAATGAGTAGGTGTGTCCAAACTTTGACTGGTACTGTATATCTAAAAATAAATTAATGAATCATGAAGAGAGAGATGCAGTATCCTCAATCCTGACAAACAGATCAAACAAGAACAAAGTTATGGAGAACAAAGGTTGTTGTAGTAACAGAGAATGAGTAGGTGTGTCTAAACTTTTGACCGGTGGTGTATTTCCTGAGCTGTCTAGATACAGGACAGACACTGATTTATTTTTTTACTGTCTTTTTTGCCATTTATGAATGTTATTCAATGCATTTCTAAAAAAAATGTTGGGGGGGGACGACGACGACAAGTTGGCATTAAACAAGGGCACTTCAAACTGGACCCCATTCATAAACGGTAATGAGAAGCGTATCCTACTACACACCGTTATTATCGTCAAAGAACGTCACCATCAACAGTCCGAAGTCAACTGTTGAGCGGCCAGGGTCTGCGTTCTGCGCACAGCGGCCAGGGTCTGCGTTCTGCGCACAGCGGCCAGGGTCTGCGTTCTGCGCACAGCGGCCAGGGTCTGCGTTCTGCGCACAGCGTCAGTCCAGCAGTGGACATCGGAGGTTGGCAGCATCTGTGTCTGTGCGCTTCTGTTGATGATCACAGGGTTGGGATTGACAAGAAATGACTCACAGGAGACTGTATTTCAATGAAAGTGATTCAACAAAACGATGTTCTACAGAAGGAGATTCTCATAGAAATCCTCCACTCTTGAAGACAGACTCATCTGCCAACAGCAGCGCAAATTGCCACGGACATTACAAGAGGTGAGTGGCATATTTTCAGACTTGGAACAATGATAGACTTATTATAAAGACAAAAAACTTCGTATTCTGACCGTTACGCGTTGTTGTAGTAAGGCTATATCGATGGTTAGGCTATGAAAAAGGAAAATGCATTCATATTGTTGCTGTCAAATAAGTTTTAGTCTATAGTCCCCAAACGTATTTTTAGTCGATGTTTGGACAGTATCTTTGACCTCGTGGATTAAGAAAACCAGCGGATGTTAAGTAGCCTTTCCCAGTGTCCGAAGGGACCCAATGGAAAATGAAATACATTGGACTCTATAGCCCAAGATGGACTGTTTAGGACTGCATAACATTGACAGTCCATGAAATTGATTAATTGGACACTACCTCTCATAAAAGCGCTACTCATTTTATGTAATGCCAAGAGGACACTGTCTGTCCACTTAATTTTGTGAAGGAAGCCTATACTTAAAGGAAGTATAGCCTGCTTATCCAATGTATAGCCTACTTTTCTATACTGAACAAAAATATAAACACAACAATTTCAACGATTTTACTGATTTACAGTTCACATAAGGAAATCAATCAATTGAAACGAATTCATTAGGCCCTAATCTATGGATTTCACATGACTGGGCCGGGGGCGCAGCCATGGGTGGGCCTGGGAGGGCATAAGCCCACCCACTTGGGAGACAGGCCTACCCACTGGGGAGTTTTCCCCCACAAAAGGGCTTTATTACAGACAGAAATACTCCCCAGTGTCATTAGCTGTTTCGGGTGGCTGGTCTCAGACGGTCCCGCAGGTGATGAAGCCGGATGTGGAGGTCCTGGGCTGCCGTGGTTACACGTGGTTACCGTGGTTACACTTGGTCTGCAGTTGTGAGGCCTATTGGACATAATGCCACATTTTCTAAAACGACGTTGGAGCCGGCTCATGGTAGAGAGATGAACATACAATTATCTGGCAACAGCTCTGGTGAACATTCCTGCAGTCAGCATGCGAATTGCACGCTCCCTCCAAACTTGAGACATCTGTGGCATTGTGTTGTGTGACAAAACTGCACATTTTACAGTGGCCTTTTATTGTCCCCAGCACAAGGTGCACCTTTGTAATGATCATGCTGTTTAATCAGCTTCTTGATACGCCACACCTGGCAAAGGAGAAATGCTCAGTAACAGGGATGTAAACAAATTTGTGCACAAAATTTGAGAGGAATAAGCTTTTTATTTGTATGGAACATTTCTGGGATGTTTTATTTCAGGACATGAAACATGGGACCAACACTTTATATGTTGCATTTATATTTTTGTTCAGTGTGATATATTGTAAATGGAACAGGCAGGGAGCACGGTTCGAACTCTCAACCTTCTGGTCTGAAGCCTAGCGTGCCATCGACTGTGCCATCGAGACTATATCCGCGTTTGTAAACCAGGGTCAATACTTCAGAAAATATTCACAACCCTTGACTTTTTCCACATTTTGTTATGTTACAGCCTGACTTTTAAAATAGATTAAATTGAGATTTTGTGTCACTGCCCTACACACAATACCCCATAATGTCAAAGTTAAACTATGTTTTTAGAAATTTTTACAAATTAATGAAAGATGAAAAGCTGAAAAGCTGAAATGTCTTGAGTCAATAATAGTGCTGAGCGACTCTATGGAAAATAATGAACAACGTGGAAGGTGTGTTCGACACGCTAGGGAGTGGAACTTATGTTCCACGGAGTTGCATTATATTCCAGAGAACGCATAGAGCCCCCTAGTTGATCATCCTTTTCATATCATGGCTACAATTTATACATTTGCCACTAGAAATGTGTTCATTTGCCGGTAGAAATGTGTTCATTTGCCGGTAGAAATGTGTTCATTTGCTGGTAGAAATGTGTTCATTTGCCACTAGAAATGTGTTCATTTGCAGGTAGAAATGTGTTCATTTGCAGCTAGAAATGTGTTCATTTGCTGGTAGAAATGTGTTCATTTGCCACTAGAAATGTGTTCATTTGCCACTAGAAATGTGTTCATTTGCAGGTAGAAATGTGTTCATTTGCTGGTAGAAATGTGTTCATTTGCCACTAGAAATGTGTTCATTTGCTGGTAGAAATGTGTTCATTTGCTGGTAGAAATGTGTTCATTTGCCGGTAGAAATGTGTTCATTTGCTGGTAGAAATGTGTTCATTTGCCACTAGAAATGTGTTCATTTGCAGGTAGAAATGTGTTCATTTGCAGCTAGAAATGTGTTCATTTGCTGGTAGAAATGTGTTCATTTGCCACTAGAAATGTGTTCATTTGCCACTAGAAATGTGTTCATTTGCAGGTAGAAATGTGTTCATTTGCTGGTAGAAATGTGTTCATTTGCCACTAGAAATGTGTTCATTTGCTGGTAGAAATGTGTTCATTTGCCGGTAGAAATGTGTTCATTTGCCGGTAGAAATGTGTTCATTTGCCGGTAGGAATGTGTTCATTTGCCGGTAGAAATGTGTTCATTTGCCGGTAGAAATGTGTTCATTTGCAGGTAGAAATGTGTTCATTTGCAGGTAGAAATGTGTTCACTTGCAGGTAGAAATGTGTTCATTTGCTGGTAGAAATGTGTTCATTTGCAGGTAGAAATGTGTTCACTTGCAGGTAGAAATGTGTTCATTTGCTGGTAGAAATGTGTTCATTTGCAGGTAGAAATGTGTTCACTTGCAGGTAGAAATGTGTTCATTTGCAGGTAGAAATGTGTTCACTTGCAGGTAGAAATGTGTTCATTTGCTGGTAGAAATGTGTTCAACATCCACTGAAGTAGCTAGCAAGTTTACTAGATAACTACAGTAGTTGCTGTGGTAACCAAACAAACAGACTTGCTAGTTTAGCTAACCAAACCATCAGTCCTAGCTTGCTATTATGAAAATACAATTCAACAATACTAATGCTGTTTTCAATTCGACTTTTGCTTTCAAAAGCAGCTCAAACACAGAACATGTAAGAAATAGCTATAGCCATTGAATTCTACTGTGCAAATATACAGTGCTTTATAGGGAAAGAATGCATGCTCTAGAATGCCCTTCAGAAAGGAGGATTCTACAGTACGAATATCGCCTTATTCTGGAACGTCACAGTGAACAGCAGCTGGCAATGAATCATTGGGTCAACCTTCAAGGACATGGGGTGTCTCATCCTGCAAAAGGGATTTTACAGGCATGCTGGGAACATGAGCGAAGACAGAACACGAGCTTTGTGTGGGTGGGTAATTTTATTTATTTATTCCACCTTTATTTAACCAGGTAAGCCAGTTGAGGACAAGTTCTCATTTACAACTGCGACCTGGCCAAGATAAAGCAAAGCAGTGCGGAAAAAACAACAACAACACAGAGTTACATATGGAGTAAACAAAACATACAGTCAATAACACAATAGAAAATATATATACAGTGTGTGCAAATGTAGTAAGTTATGGAGGTAAGGCAATAAATAGGCCATAGTGCAAAATAATTACAATTATAATTTAGTATTAACGCTGGAGTGATAGATGTGCAGAAGATGATGTGCAAATAGAGATACTGGGGTGCAAATGAGCAAAATAAATAACAATGTAAATAACAATATGGGGTTGAGGTAGTTGGGTGGGCTAATTACAGATGGGCTGTGTACAGGTGCAGTGATCGGTAAGCTGCTCTGACAACTGATGCTTAAAGATAGTGAGGGAGATAAGTGTCTCCAGCTTCAGAGATTTTTGCAGTTCGTTCCAGTCATTGGCATCAGAGAACTGGAAGGAATGGCGGCCAAAGGAGGTGTTGGCTTTGGGGATGACCAGTGAGATATACCTGCTGGAACGCATACTACGGGTGGGTGTTGCTATGGTGACCAATGAGCTAAGATAAGGCGGGGATTTGCCTAGAAGGGATTTATAGATGACCTGGAGCCAGTGGGTTTGGCGACAAATATGTAGTGAGGGCCAGCCAACGAGAGCGTACAGGTCACAATGGTGGGTAGTATATGGGGCTTTGGTGAATACCCAGGCGAAGGAGATGGGACTGTATGGAAGGGAGTTTAGTCCAACGGTAGTTATTCCTGTAAATCCACCATGGCTACTCCCGCCTCCAGTAGTTGATCTAGAAGTGTTGGAGAGACTATAGAAAGATACGGAAGGTGTTGATCCATCTGATTTCTTTAAGAGACGTCTGGAAACTGTGCATCAGGATTTTGTGGCCATTTACACAGATGGTTCAAAAGATCCAAGGACAGGACGTACTGGGTCAGCATTTGTAGTGCAGGAATGTG
This sequence comes from Coregonus clupeaformis, assembly GCF_020615455.1. Taxonomy (NCBI): domain Eukaryota; kingdom Metazoa; phylum Chordata; class Actinopteri; order Salmoniformes; family Salmonidae; genus Coregonus; species Coregonus clupeaformis. Next base: position 35,826,419 of record NC_059196.1, read on the forward strand.
GTGTGGAAGTCAGGAAACGTATTACAGGTCATCTGGCTGTATATACGGCGGAGCTGATGGCCATACTGTTGGCCTTGCAGTGGGCGGAGCTGATGGCCATACTGTTGGCCTTGCAGTGGGTGGAGCTGATGGCCATACTGTTGGCCTTGCAGTGGGTGGAGCTGATGGCCATACTGTTGGCCTTGCAGTGGGCGGAGCTGATGGCCATACTGTTGGCCTTGCAGTGGGCGGAGCTGATGGCCATACTGTTGGCCTTGCAGTGGGTGGAGCTGATGGCCATACTGTTGGCCTTGCAGTGGGTGGAGCTGATGGCCATACTGTTGGCCTTGCAGTGGGCGGAGCTGATGGCCATACTGTTGGCCTTGCAGTGGGCGGAGCTGATGGACATACTGTTGGCCTTGCAGTGGGCGGAGCTGATGGCCATACTGTTGGCCTTGCAGTGGGCGGAGCTGATGGACATACTGTTGGCCTTGCAGTGGGCGGAGCTGATGGACATACTGTTGGCCTTGCAGTGGGTGGGAGGAAGTCAAACAAGACAGAGTAGTTATTTGCTCTGATTCATGTGCAGTGTTAATGAGTCTGCAGTCCTTTAGCCAACGTAGTAGACAAGACCTGCTTTACGAGGTACTACAAACCCATGGCAGGATTAAACAGATGGGCATACAGACTAGAGTTACTTGGGTCCCAGCCCATGTGGGGGTGGAGGGGAACGAGGCAGTAGATGAACAGGCTAAACAAGCACTTAGTAGTGGGGATGTTGATGTTGAAGTATCAATGAGCAAGGCAGAGGCAAAAAGCCTGATATATACAGTGATGGTGCAGAGATGGCAGGAGCAGTGGAATAGAGATAATAAGGGAAGGCATTTATTTCAAGTACAGAGGAAAGTCGGGGAGGGGAGGGGAGGACGGCAGGAAGGGACAGAAGAGAGGAGGCTATTTTTACTAGATTAAGGGTGGGACACCGCCAGTTGAATAAGACATTAAACGTGATAGGAAAGCATCCATCAGGAAAGTGTGATTATTGTCAGGAAACAGAGACCGTGGAGAATGTATTGCTACAGTGTGGGCAGTATCAGAGGGAAAGAGAGAGGATGAGATCTAGTATGAGGGAGAAGGGGATACAGGAAATTAGATTAAAGGGTATATTGAGTAGAACGTCATTAGATATAGTCTAAAATATTTTGTTATCTTTATTTAAGAGCAACGGGGCTGTCAGGTAGGATTTAGTTTCTCCCTGTCTCTGGCCCACACTCCAGTACAGTAGGAGGCGGTAATGCACCATAACGTTGGATGCCAACCGCCGATAAACCCCACTGAAGAAGAAGAAGAACGTCACAGTGATCACCGCGAGTTTAGTTGCAATTGTGTTTCTATTTCCGACAACATTCGCACGACGCTAGCGCATGCAAAAGTGGTACTTTTTAGTTGAGAGCTTGATAGTTTTACACTGACAGAACCGCACCAAATCCTAAAATCGATCAACATGACAAGTATTATATGTTCAGTACGAGGCTGTCACAATAATTGTATGAAGAGGAGGCCATTTTTTAATACAACAATGTTTTCAACACCAACCTCTACGTTGATCTGAATGTACATGTGGAGCGCCATGCAACCTGCATCCACCTAAAGACGCAGAGTCTTTGGCTCAAAGCGTTGAACCTAAAGAAACCACCAAAACGTCCCTTTGTGTGCTCCTACCACTTCTTTGACAAGAAACCTGCATTATTGACTGCTCAGAAACTGCTTTACAGAAGTGCACACATCTGGATTCAAGGGGGGAGTCATTCAGCCATTACTACTCCCAGAACACTATCAAGGACCTGGTGGCCATTGCACCTTGTGGTCTAGTGATGTTCATCTCCTCAGCATATGGCCGGTAGATGTAGCGACAAATATATAACATCGGATTCTGGGTTCCTGGAGTACCTGGATACGAGGTCATGGCTGACCGGGGTTTCAAGATCCGTGATCTGCTACACGAGAGGAAAGTCAAATTAACACAAAAAGAGGCGCACAGCTGTCAGAGGAAGACACCACATGTTCAAGACGGACAGCTAACCCGAGGGTTCATGTGGAACACGTCGTTCAAAGCCTCAAACGGTTTAGAATCATCTCACAGACAGTGCCAATCAACCTCTCATCTAAAATGGACGAAATACTTTGAAACTGTGCTGCCCTGTGTAACCTGCGTGGTGATATCATTCATGAAGATGCTGAATGAACTGACCAGTCAAATGCCATTCACAGGGTCGACTTCCCAATATGAATTAAAGTTATGTGTCAAAATGTACGTTAAATAAATGTCAATTCATTCTATAACAACTCGACTTAATTATTTGTTTTACATACTCATTAATATTAATAAAAAACAAAGCCATAAAAACAATTTCCACAATACTGTGACTGTTGATGCATTAAGTCAGGCTTTTTAATTGAAAAACAAATAGTAACTGCAAACAGGAGAGACGTCTGACTTCTACAGAGCTGCATGTACAGTTGAAGTCGGAAGTTTACGTACACTAAGTTTGGAGTCATTAAAACTCGTTTTTTCAACCACTCCACACATTTCTTGTTAACAAACTATAGTTTTGGCAAGTCGGTTAGGACATCTACTTTGTGCATGACACAAGTCATTTTTACAACAACTGTTTACAGACAGATTATTTCACTTATAATTCACTGTATCACAATTCCAGTGGGTCAGAAGTTTACATACACTTAGTTGACTGTGCCTTTAAACAGCTTGGAAATTTCCAGAAAATGATGTCATGGCTTTAGAAGCTTCTGATAGGCTAATTGACATAGTTTGAGTCAATTGGAGGTGTACCTGTGGATGTATTTCAAGGCCTACCTTCAAACGCAGTGCCTCTTTGCTTGACATCAAGGGAAAATCAAAAGAAATCAGCCAAGACCTCAGAAAAGAAATTGTAGACCTCCACAAGTCTGGTTCATCCTTGGGAGCAATTTCCAAACGCCTGAAGGTACCACGTTCATCTGTACAAACAATAGTACGCAAGTATAAACACCATGGGACCACGCAGCCGTCATACCGCTCAGGAAGGAGACGCGTTCTGTCTCCTAGAGATGAACGTACTTTGGTGCAAAAAGTGCAAATCAATCCCAGAACAACAGCAAAGGTCCTTGTGAAGATGCTGGAGGAAACAGGTACAAAAGTATCTATATCCACAGTAAAACGAGTCCTATATCGACATAACCTGAAAGGTCGCTCAGCAAGAAAGAAGCCAATGCTCCAAAACCGCCATAAAAAAGCCAGACTACGGTTTGCAACTGCACATGGGGACAAAGATCGTACTTTTTGGAGAAATGTCCTCTGGTCTGATGAAACTAAAATAGAACTGTTTGGCCATAATGACCACCGTTATGTTTGGAGGAAAAAGGGGAAGGCTTGCAAGCCGAAGAACACCATCCCAACCGTGAAGCACGGGGTTGGCAGCATCATGCTGTGGGGGTGCTTTGCTGCAGGAGGGACTGGTGCACTTCACAAAATAGATGGCTTCACGAGGAAGGAAAATTATGTGGATATATTGAAGCAACATCTCAAGACATCAGTCAGGAAGTTAAAGCTTGGTCGCAAATGGGTCTTCCAAATGGACAATGACCCCAAGCATACTTCCAAAGTTGTGGCAAAATGGCTTAAGGACAACAAAGTCAAGGTATTGGAGTGGCCATCACAAAGCCCTGACCTCAATCCTATAGAACATTTGTGGGCAGAACTGAAAAAGCGTGTGCGAGCAAGGAGGCCTACAAACCTGACTCAGTTACACCAGCTCTGTCAGGAGGAATGGGCCAAAATTCATCCAACTTATTGTGGGAAGCTTGTGGAAGGCTACCCGAAACGTTTGACCCAAGTTAAATAATTTAAAGGCAATGCTACCAAATACTAATTGAGTGTATGTAAACTTCTGACCCACTGGGAATGTGATGAAAGAAATAAAAGCTGAAATAAATCACTCTCTACTATTATTCTGACATTTCACATTCTTAAAATAAAGTGGTGATCCTAACTGACTTAAAACAGGGAAATATTACTAGGATTAAATGTCAGGAATTGTGAAAAACTGAGTTTAAATGTATTTGGCTAAGGTGTATGTCAACTTCCGACTTCAACTGTATTTTACAATCTGCCTGCCTGATGCACCTCAACAATAAATGGCAGCGTGTGTGTAAAGCAGAAGGTCTTCAACCTCAGGACAGCCTCGGCACAGAACTGTGCATCACAGGGAACAGGGACGACGACTTGCTGGGACGGAGTCCAGATGATCCCTTTACTTTCTCTCAGTCCTGTGCAAAACATACCAATTTGCACCTGCATGTAGTAGCCACGTGGCCCATGTGGTTGCAGTTGGGGTGTGCCCTCCACCAACTTCACATCGCAGGCTTTCCCATGGAAGACATCATCCAGCGAATCACAGCCCTTCCCCATGACAGGACACTTGATCTCCAACAGCTCCTTGATCTCCAGCAGTCCGTCAGGGCTTGCTGATAGCCATGGCTCTTCAACCCTGACAACAGTGCCTCTGTGGTCCTCAGAGTATCCACAGTCTTCCAGCCACCGTGAGGTCATCAGCTCATTATCTTTCCCGTAGCGTGTGGCTGCATTCCCTCGGAACCCGGGATACAGGATGCTCCTGGAGAAACTGACCAGGGTTGGTGGATTCCTTGAGTCATGCCACAAGTGTGAGGCACTCCGCTCCTTTTGTGATCCGTACCAAAGCAGTCGACTGGGTTAGGTCAAGTTTCACAAATTCATCGCAGAAGGACAGACACTTCTGGCATGCTCTCCATGTGGCTGGGAAAGAGTAGAGAATCTATATTTAAGTTATTATATGGAGTTAGAAAGCGTTGAACAGAAGAGACACAGATCAGTTCAAATACATAAAAATGGAACAGCCACAAATAAATATTCCTTTCAGTCTAATTTGACCTGGGATGCCACTGGCTGGGATACTATGGTCGGTTCAGCATTAACACACGTCTAGAGCAGACTCCCCACAGGCAGATCCAGGTGTCTCAGGCTCCTATTCAGTTCCTCCTGTGAGTGGGAGGCAGGAGTGGAATGCAGGAGTGGGAGGCAAGGGGTGGACATTCTGGACGCTTTTCTGCATATTGGTCGCTGGCCTTATGGTGTGTGAAGTCAATGCTGTTTAACCGCTTTGGTTCAAGGTTCCTCCGAGTCCCTCCATTCCATTGTCACTGCTCATCTGCACCAGTGATAGAATGTTTGTTACAAAAAAAATGTAATGCCGAGAATATCCCATTATAAACAATTGTGTGACTGAGGACTATGTGATCAACTGAATCAAAACACATGCAGGTTTCATCGTAAACGTACCTTGCTATTGTTCCCACTTATACATACCATACTTTAGGCATTACCCCCCCCACCCCGAACCACAAGGATATTTTACAAACCTTATTCACCCAGGAAAAACAATAACACTAAAGAAATACATGTTTAAATACATTTTATACCCTACTCCCCTGGACTCCGTAAACTTACCTCGGCTTCACCAACATGAGATTTGACAGGATACTTACAGATTCCCCCCACATTTAACACAGCAGTTTCTGTTGATTCACAAATACATGTTAAATCAATCATGACATCCTCAATTCAGCTTTTATCCGACAAAACGTTTGGTCTAACTGCTATGTTAAGTCTGACTATTTTATCATTCTGTGTCTAGATAAGGCAGCACTGTGCACTTTCATCTATACAAGGAACCAATAAAATAAGGCTATAAAACATCAATTACAAGACCAAGTGATGCGGAGATTGATCGTAGATATCATCTGAGAACTCTTATCATAGCGTTATAGTAACTGTCACCATAACACATGTAGGATGCTTGTACGCTGTAATCGTTAGACATAGCCCCTACCTTCCACAAAATTGAGGCTGCATGACTTTCCAAGGCCAGCGACGCAAGCGCGCATCCAGCCGCCTCTACTGATCCGTTGTTGGATACAAGGACCCAAGCAGATAAGAGCTGCCTGATTGGCTGGGCTGAACGTCGGCCTTCAAAAAAAATACCAATCCTTTTCCCTTCTCCTGGTGAAGAAGACCTCGGCCCACCTTCATTTTTAAATGTCCCCATACGGTACGTAATTTCAGGCCATTTTATCATGTCCAATTGTTAATCATGGACGGATGGGGTACGGCGATACCATCCGACCTCCGAAGAGCCATGTGTTCCCAAATGTGAGCCATGTTTTGTTTCTGTTTATTTGATAAGATGTGTTAATGATGCGCTTAAAAAAAAAAAAAAGATTAGCTAGCCACCGCTCTGAGGTAATTCGCTAGCGTTGACGGAAGTTGTGAAAACGGAAACACAAACACAATCGCGTTCGAATGGAACTGGGTCAAGTGGGCGGGGCTACATAAGGCATAATCAAGGTTATTTTTCTATTATTTGGGTTGAATGCTGTAACAACACAGGATAAAACAATTAACAAAAGTCCCATGATGGTAGTGACTGCCCATTGACTGCTTATCACTTATTAACCATCATTTATTCACGTTACTTTACTTTAATGAAATATTTCAGTTGTATATTACATTTGTTTTATTTGATGACTTTATTATTTCATTCCAAGTCATCTTCTCATCTCTATAGAGCTGCTGTCTGACTAAATCACTATTTTAGTAGTTTCTTCAAAGTAAATAAGGCAGACTCTTATGACTGCTGAATAATACCAACTATCAACCACTCAGATCATGTATTTCCAGGTAGAGATACCTCGTGACGCTACAGCTGCTGTCTACATCCCCTCACGATCGCGCATTCTTCCCTCTTCTGTAGCAGGCGTAAAATAAACACAGACCAGACAAGTGGATGCGCAATGGATTATGGTCATTGTAGTTCATTACCACGTTTTATGCGCTAAACTATGTAGAATATTGACCTGTTGGAAACTACAACTCCCAACTACATCACACAGTTCAGGCTGGATCTGATTTCTCTCCAGAGAAACAATGTGCAATGTGGCATTGAGCTCACAGCAAAAAAATTAACAAATTGGAATTCAAATAATTAAACTGACAACGGTTAATAGTATTCAACCCCTTTGTAATGGCAAGCCTAAATAAGTTCAGGAGTAACAATTTGCTTAACAAGTCACATAATAAGTTGCATGGACTCACTCTGTGTGCAATAATAGTGTTTAACATGTTTTTTGACATGATTTTTGAATGACTACCTCATCTCTGTACCCCACACATACAGTTATCTGTAAGGTCCCACAGTCGAGCAGTGAATTCCAAACACAGATCCAACCACAAAGACCAGGCAGGTTTTCCAGTGCCTCGCAAAGAAGAGCACCTATTGGTAGATGGGTAAAGAACATCAAAAAACAGACATTGAATATCCCTATGAGCATGATGAAGTTAATAATTACATTTTGGATGGTGTATCAGTACGCCTAGTCACTACAAAGATACAGGTGCCCTTCCTAAGTCAGTTGCTGGAGAGGAAGGAAACCACTCAGAATACAAATACAGAATACAAATATTCCAAAACCTGTTTGCAATAAGGCACTAAAGTAAAACTGCAAAAAATGTTGCAAAGAAATTAACTTTTTGTCCTGAATACAAAGCGTTATGTTTGGGGCAAATCCAACACAGCACATCACTGAGTACCATTCTTCATATTTTCAAGCATGGTGGTGGCTGCATCATGTTATGGGTATGCTTGTCATCGGCAAGGACTAGGGAGTTTTTCAGGATGAAAAAAAATTAATGGAATAGCTAAGCACAGGCAAAATCCTAGAGGAAAACCTGCTTTCCACCAGACACTGGGAGACAAATTCACCTTTCAGTAAGGACAATTAACTAAAACACAACGTCAAATATACACTGGATTTCATCACAACAACAAAAATGACATGACAAATGCAGAGTATATAAAACGTAACAATGATAATAAAATAAGACCAAAATCAAGAGATAACAATATAAACGGACTTCATTCATTTCACCTTTAAGGTCCATTTCACCAAGCAATGAAGGGGCCCCAAGTACAGTGCATTCAGAAAGACATGATTTGGAAAGGCACCCACCTGTCTATATAAGTGCATGTCAGAGCAAAAACCAAGCCATGAGGTCAAAGGAATTGTCCGTAGAGCTCCGAGACAGGATTGTGTCAAGGCACAGATCTGGGGAAGGCTACCAAAACATTTCTGCAGCATTGAAGGTCCCCAAGAACACAGTGGCGTCCATAATTCTTAAATGGAAGAAGTTTGGAACCACCAAGACTCTTCCTAGAGCTGGCTGCCCGGCCAAACTGAGCAATCGGGGGAAAAGGGCCTTGGTCAGGGAGGTGACCAAGAACCCGATGGTCACTCTGACAGAGCTCCAGAGTTCCTCTGTGGAGATGGGAGAACCTTCCAGAAGGACAACCATCTCTGCAGCACTCCACCAATCAGGCCTTTATAGTATAGTGGCCAGACAGAAGCCACTCCTCAGTAAAAGGCACATGACAGCCCACTTGGAGTTTGCCAAAAGGCACCTAAAGGACTCTCAGACCATGAGAAACAAGATTCTCTGGTCTGATGAAATCAAGATTGAACTCTTTGGCCTGAATGCCAAGTGTCATGTCTGGAGGAAACCTGGCACCATCCCTATGGTGAAGCATGGTGGTGGCAGCATCATGCTATGGGGATGTTTTTCAGCAGCAGGGACTGGGAGACTGGTCAGGATCGAGGGGAAGATTAATGGAGCAAAGTATAGAGAGATCCTTGATGAAAACCTGCTCCAGAGTGCTCAGGACCTCAGACTGGGTTCACCTTCCAACAGGACAACGACCCTAAGCACACAGCCAAGACAATGCAGGAGTGGCTTTGGGACAAGTCTCTGAATGTCCTTGAGTGGCCCAGCCAGAGCCCGGACTTAAACCCGATCGAACATCTCTGGAGAGACCTGAAAATAGCTGTTCAGCGACGCTCCCCATCCAACCTGACAGAGTTTGAGAGGATCTGCAGAGAAGAATGGGGGGAACTCCCCAAATACAGGTGTGCCAAGCTTGTAGCGTCATACATTTACCCAAGAAGACTTGATGATGTAATCATTGCCAAAGGTGCTTCAACAAAGTACTGAGTGAAGGGTCTGAATTACTTATGTAAATGTGATATTTCCGTTTTAAATTATTTATAAATTTGCAAATATTTATTAAAAAAACATTTTTTGTAAAAAATTAAAATAAATAACAAACAATTTTAGAATAAGGCTGTAACATAACAAAATGTGGAAAAAGTCAAGGTGTCTGAATACTTTCTGAATGCCCTGAATATTCAAAGTGTTCTAGTTTACCCAGACGTGGTTTAGTTTATACAGACGTGGTTTAGTTTACCCAGACGTGGTTTAGTTTATACAGACGTGGTTTAGTTTATACAGACGTGGTTTAGTTTATACAGACGTGGTTTAGTTTATACAGATGTGGTTTAGTTTATACAGACGTGGTTTAGTTTATACAGACGTGGTTTAGTTTACCCAGACGTGGTTTAGTTTATACAGACGTGGTTTAGTTTATACAGACGTGGTTTAGTTTATACAGATGTGGTTTAGTTTACCCAGACGTGGTTTAGTTTATACAGACGTGGTTTAGTTTACCCAGACGTGGTTTAGTTTACCCAGACGTGGTTTAGTTTATACAGACGTGGTTTAGTTTACCCAGACGTGGTTTAGTTTATACAGACGTGGTTTAGTTTATACAGACGTGGTTTAGTTTACCCAGACGTGGTTTAGTTTATACAGACGTGGTTTAGTTTATACAGACGTGGTTTAGTTTACCCAGACGTGGTTTAGTTTATACAGACGTGGTTTAGTTTATACAGACGTGGTTTAGTTTATACCGACGTGAGTAATACAACTCTCTCATAGCCAGCCCTGCTTTGGTATTGGCCCACTCATCAAAGGGAGGGGGACAGTCTTTCTTCCAAAGAGTAAGCGCTAAGCTGTGTTCATGGCCAGGACAAGCCATCTCTTTTCAAAGGAGGTGAGAACACAGTCCTCCAGTTCAGTTGTTGAGCCCCAACGTAAACGGCTTTACAGGGATCGGGAACTGTGTCTTAACAACATGAAATGTAACTTGTTGGAAATTATTCCACCAATCCCTGCTGGGCATGACCAGAGTCTATGTGTAATAGATGTATCCTCTAGTATTAACTTCAGCTTATGTAACCTTATGTGGAGTCCACTGCCATCTACGTATTATTTTCAGTTGAAAAATATACATAGTATTTAAATTAGTCAAGCATGATTTCCACTCTTCAGGGGATGTATCTAGAGGCAATTATTTTTCCCGTTGATCTTTAACTTTGTTTAAGGTGATAGATTCTCGGAGCCATCCCCTTACGTGTTAATGGCTTGGTTAATAATTCTTCAATCGGGCTGGCTATGGGACAGGTAAGGAAGAAAAAAAAGAGCTTCCCAGACATTTTGACAAAGATCTTTGCAATTGGAGATGCCTCCAAAATTAATTCTGTGGCAGATTATACTTATTAGAAATCTGGGCAAAGCTTAAGAATTGCGTAGTACGCTTAAATACATCAAACAGACAAGTGATCCCTACATATTGCCACTGTTCCAATTAGGATACGCTTATTGTGCCACAGAGGGGCCTGAGGCGATTTCTTACGGTCCCAACGTCCACCTCTGTGCAGCTTACCCCACAAGGTTCTGGAGTTTCTAACAGTGGGGTGATCATTCGGCAGTGGTCTTCCTGTGCTAAATATTCTGAGCCAGGGCAAGACTCCCACACAGGCCTCAGACTCCATCTGGTACCAGCCTGGTTGAGCCCCTCCCTTCCTTTAGCCCTTCCCCTCCCTTCCATTTGGCACCAGCCTGGTTTAGCCCCTCCCTTCCAACATGGCAACCACATACTGATATGTTTGACATGATAGCCCAGTAGTACCCCCTGAAGTTAGGGAGACCAACTCCACCTTTCACTGGGGGAGCCTGAAGTTAGGGAGACCAACTCCACCTTTCACTGGGGGAGCCTGAAGTGAGGGAGACCAACTCCACCTTTCACTGGGGGAGCCTGAAGTGAGGGAGACCAAATAGCAATTATTTTGTTTAACATAGTTCTGTCTCTGTTTTGGGAGTATAAAGTGTCAAGCGCCTTAAACTCACATTCTAGGAGCGTAGATTGGCTGTATTTTTCTTGAATGAAGGCTAAAATATAATCCTCCCCCTCAAATATGCTTTAAGAGTATCCCACCGAACCGACAGAGTTCTTTCCTGTCTCTTGCTGGTTTGCTCAAAAATAGTTACCTCATCACTAATCATCCCGCAGGTGGTCACGGTCCTCTGCTTCGCTAACACAGGTGGTCACGGTCCTCTGCTTCGCTAATGCGGGTGGTCACGGTTTCCCTTCTATTTCCTCCATCGTGGTCTTGGTTTCTGACATGTCATGTTCAATATTTTGTTCAATAAACTAATTTATCTGATTTCGGAGGCAAGAAAGGTCAGAGTGGGCTTGTCTGGCGTAGCTGCCCGTAGTTCATTAGAGTTACTAGACACAGAAATTGCAGCTCAAATAAATGCTTCACAGAGTTCAAGTAACAGACACATCTCAACATCAACTGTTCAGAGGGGTCTGTGTGAATCAGGCCTTCATGGTCGAATTGCTGCAAAGAAACCACTACTAAAGGACACCAATAAGAAGAAGAGACCTGCTTGGGCCAAGAAACACGAGCAAAGGACATTAGACCGGTGGAAATCTGTCCTTTGGTCTGATGAGTCCAATTCTGAGATTTTTGGTTCCAACCGCCGTGTCTTCGTGAGACGCAGAGTAGGTGAATGGATGATCTCTGCATGTGTTGTTCCCACCGTGAAGCATGGAGGAGGAGGTGTGATGATATGGGGGTGCTTTGCTGGTGACACTGTCTGTGATTTATTTAGAATTCAAGGCACACTTAACCAGCATGGCTACCACAGCATTCTGCAGCGATACGCCATCCCATCTGGTTTGGGCTTGGTGGGACTATCATTTGTTTTTCAACAGGACAATGACCCAACACACATCCAGGCTGTGTAAGGGCTATTTTACCAAGAAGGAGAGTGATGGAGTGCTGCATCAGATGACCTGGCCTCCACAATCCCCCCGACCTCAACCCAATTGAGATGGCTTGGGATGAATCAGACCGCAGAGTGAAGGAAAAGCAGCCAACAAGTGCTCAGCATATGTGGGAACTCCTTCAAGACTGTTGGAAAAGCATTCCAGGTGAAGCTGGTTGAGAGAATGCCAAGAGTGTACAAAGATGTCGTCAAGGCAAAGGGTGGCTATTTGAAGAATCTCAAATAGAATATATTTTTTGATTTGTTTAACACTTTGTTGGTTACTACATGATTCCATATGTGTCATTTCATAGTTTTGATGTCGTCACTATTATTCTACAATGTACAAAATAGTAAAAATAAAGTAAAACCCTTGAATGAGTAGGTGTGTTCAAACTTTTGACTGGTAGTGTATATACACTATATATTCTGAAGGCACTGTACTTCCAAAAGTATACTTCTATTACACATTTGACAGGCCGGTTGTGCATATGACCAAATATAGTTGGTCTACGCTAGGTTTCTTTTAGCCTGAGTGCTTGTACTATCATGCCAACTCCTTGTCACATATTGTCATTCCAAATGGGAAACATGTTGGCTTGGAGTTAGCAAGAGCACAGCCTGGGAGATCTGGGAGCTTGACATTGAGCAATGGAGTTAGCAAGAGCACAAACAGATCAGGGACCATGCACAGATCTGGGAGCAGGCTATGATCTGGGACCATGCACAGATCAGGGAGCAGGCTATGATCTGGGACCATGCACAGATCAGGGAGCAGGCTATGATCTGGGACCATGCTATGATCTGGGACCATGCTATGATCTGGGACCAGGCTATGATCAGGGACCAGGCTATGATCAGGGAGCAGGCTATGAAATGGGACCAGGCTATGATCAGGGACCAGGCTATGATCAGGGACCAGGCTATGATCTGGGACCAGGCTATGATCTGGGACCATGCTATGATCTGGGACCAGGCTATGATCAGGGACCAGGCTATGATCTTGGACCAGGCTATGATCTGGGACAATGCACAGATCAGGGAGCAGGCTAAGGTCTGGAACCAGGCTATGATCAGGGACCAGGCTATGATCTGGGACCAGGCTATGATCTGGGACCAAGCTATGATCAGGGACCGGGCTATGATCTGGGACCAGGCTATGATCAGGGACCAGGCTATGATCAGGGACCAGGCTTTGATCAGGGACCAGGCTATGATCTGGGACCAGGCTATGATCTGGGACCAGGCTATGATCAGGGACCAGGCTATGATCTGGGACCAGGCTATGATCTGGGACCAGGCTATTATCTGGGACCAGGCTATGATCAGGGACCAGGCTATGATCTGGGACCCGGCTATGATCTGGGACAAGACTATGATCAGGGACCAGGCTATGATCAGGGACCAGGCTATGATCAGGGACCAGGCTTTGATCTGGTACCAGGCTATGATCTGGGACCATGCTATGATCTGGGACCAGGCTATGATCTGGGAAAAGGCTATGATCAGGGACCAGGCTTTGATCAGGGACCAGCCTTTGATCAGGGACTAGGCTATGATCTGGGACCAGGCTATGATCTGGGACCATGCTATGATCTGGGACCAGGTTATGATCTGGGACCAGGCTATGATCAGGGACCAGGCTATGATCTGGGACCAGGCTATGATATGGGACCAGGCTATGATCAGGGACCAGGCTATGATCAGGGACCAGGCTATGATCTGGGACCAGGCTATGATCTTGGACCAGGCTATGATCTGGGACCATGCTATGATCTGGGACAAGGCTATGATCTGGGACCAGGCTATGATCAGGGACCAGGATATGATCAGGGACCAGGCTATGATCTGGGACCAGGCTATGATCAGGGACCAGGCTATGATCAGGGACCAGGCTATGATCAGGGTCCAGGCTATGATCTGGGACCAGGCTATGATCTGGGACCATGCTATGATCTGGGACCAGGCTATGATTAGGGACCAGGCTATGATCAGGGTCCAGGCTATGAACTGGGACCAGGCTATGATCTGGGACCATGCTATGATCTGGGACCAGGCTATGATCTGGGACCAGGCTATGATCTGGGACCATGCACAGATCAGGGAGCAGGCTATGATCTGGTAACAGGCTATGATCAGGGACCAGGCTATGATCTGGGACCAGGCACAGATCAGGGACCAGGCTATGATCAGGGACCAGGCTATGATCAGTGAGAAGGCTATGATCAGGGACCAGGCTATGATCAGGGACCAGGCACAGATCAGGGAGCAGGCTATGATCAGGGACCATGCTATGATCAGGGACCAGGCTATTTGATCTGGGACCAGGCTATGATCAGGGACCAGGCTATTATCTGGGACCAGGCTATGATCTGGGACCAGGCTATGATCTGGGACCAGGTTATGATCTGGGACCAGGCTATGATCTGGAACCAGGCTATGATCAGGGACCAGGCTATGATCAGGGACCAGGCTATGATCAGGGACCAGGCTATGATCTGGGACCATGCTATGATCTGGGACCAGGCTATGATCTGGGACCAGGCTATGATCTGGGACCAGGCTATGATCAGGGACCAGGCTATGATCAGGGACCAGGCTATGATCAGGGACCAGGCTATTTGATCTGGGACCAGGCTATGATCTGGGACCAGGCTATTATCTGGGACCAGGCTATGATCTGGGACCAGGCTATGATCTGGGACCAGGTTATGATCTGGGACCAGGCTATGATCTGGAACCAGGCTATGATCAGGGACCAGGCTATGATCTGGGACCAGGCTATTATCTGGGACCAGGCTATGATCTGGGACCAGGCTATGATCTGGGACCAGGTTATGATCTGGGACCAGGCTATGATCTGGAACCAGGCTATGATCAGGGACCAGGCTATGATCAGGGACCAGGCTATGATCAGGGACCAGGCTATGATCTGGGACCAGGCTATGATCAGGGACCAGGCTATGATCAGGGACCAGGCTATGATCAGGGACCAGGCTATGATCTGGGACCATGCTATGATCTGGGACCAGGCTATGATCTGGGACCAGGCTATGATCAGGGACCAGGCTATGATCAGGGAGCAGGCACAGATCAGGGACCAGGCACAGATCAGGGACCAGGCTAGGGTTTCTAAACTCTCTAAAATGGCATTTGACACCATAGAAACCAATCAGCTACCACAGGACTCAACCAATCCCCTGGCCTAGACCATCCATAGCATGAAATGTTGGATTTTTCTGCTAACATGATGCCATCCTCTTCATATGCATGCTTCACCAGTGCCAACTTCTCCTCACCCCTTATCTGTCGCTGTTACAGTGTTTAAAAGTCTATATCAGTAATACATGGACTAGACAGGACAGGGCCAGGCTATATCAGTAATACAGGGACTAGACAGTACAGGGCCAGGCTATATCAGTAATACAGTGACTAGACAGGACAGGGCCAGGCTATATCAGTAATAGAGGGACTAGACAGGACAGGGCCAGGCAATATCAGTAATACAGGGACTAGACAGGACAGGGCCAGGCTATATCAGTAATACAGGGACTAGACATTACAGGGCCAGGCTATATCAGTAATACAGGGACTAGACAGGACAGGGCCAGGCTATATCAGTAATACAGGGACTAGACAGTACAGGGCCAGGCTATATCAGTAATACAGTGACTAGACAGGACAGGGCCAGGCTATATCAGTAATAGAGGGACTAGACAGGACAGGGCCAGGCAATATCAGTAATACAGGGACTAGACAGGACAGGGCCAGGCTATATCAGTAATACAGGGACTAGACAGGACAGGGCCAGGCTATATCAGTAATACAGGGACTAGACAGGACAGGGCCAGGCTATATCAGTAATACAGGGACTAGACAGGACAGGGCCAGGCTATATCAGTAATACAGGGACTAGACAGGACAGGGCCAGGCTATATCAGTAATACAGGGACTAGACAGGACAGGGCCAGGCTATATCAGTAATACAGGGACTAGACAGGACAGGGCCAGGCTATATCAGTAATACAGGGACTAGACAGTACAGGGCCAGGCTATATCAGTAATACAGGGACTAGACAGGACAGGGCCAGGCTATATCAGTAATACAGGGACTAGACAGGACAGGGCCAGGCTATATCAGTAATACAGGGACTAGACAGTACAGGGCCAGGCTATATCAGTAATACAGGGACTAGACAGTACAGGGCCAGGCTATATCAGTAATATAGGGACTAGACAGTACAGGGCCAGGCAATATCAGTAATACAGGGACTAGACAGGAGAGGGCCAGGCTATATCAGTAATACAGGGACTAGACAGGACAGGGCCAGGCTATATCAGTAATACAGGGACTAGACAGTACAGGGCCAGGCTATATCAGTAATACAGTGACTAGACAGGACAGGGCCAGGCTATATCAGTAATAGAGGGACTAGACAGGACAGGGCCAGGCAATATCAGTAATACAGGGACTAGACAGGACAGGGCCAGGCTATATCAGTAATACAGGGACTAGACATTACAGGGCCAGGCTATATCAGTAATACAGGGACTAGACAGGACAGGGCCAGGCTATATCAGTAATACAGGGACTAGACAGTACAGGGCCAGGCTATATCAGTAATACAGTGACTAGACAGGACAGGGCCAGGCTATATCAGTAATAGAGGGACTAGACAGGACAGGGCCAGGCTATATCAGTAATACAGGGACTAGACAGGACAGGGCCAGGCTATATCAGTAATACAGGGACTAGACAGGACAGGGCCAGGCTATATCAGTAATACAGGGACTAGACAGGACAGGGCCAGGCTATATCAGTAATACAGGGACTAGACAGGACAGGGCCAGGCTATATCAGTAATACAGGGACTAGACAGGACAGGGCCAGGCTATATCAGTAATACAGGGACTAGACAGGACAGGGCCAGGCTATATCAGTAATACAGGGACTAGACAGGACAGGGCCAGGCTATATCAGTAATACAGGGACTAGACAGTACAGGGCCAGGCTATATCAGTAATACAGGGACTAGACAGGACAGGGCCAGGCTATATCAGTAATACAGGGACTAGACAGGACAGGGCCAGGCTATATCAGTAATACAGGGACTAGACAGTACAGGGCCAGGCTATATCAGTAATATAGGGACTAGACAGTACAGGGCCAGGCAATATCAGTAATACAGGGACTAGACAGGAGAGGGCCAGGCTATATCAGTAATACAGGGACTAGACAGGACAGGGCCAGGCTATATCAGTAATACAGGGACTAGACAGTACAGGGCCAGGCAATATCAGTAATACAGGGACTAGACAGTACAGGGCCAGGCTATATCAGTAATACAGGGACTAGACAGGACAGGGCCAGGCTATATCAGTAATACAGGGACTAGACAGGACAGGGCCAGGCTATATCAGTAATACAGGGACTAGACAGGACAGGGCCAGGCAATATCAGTAATACAGGGACTAGACATTACAGGGCCAGGCAATATCAGTAATACAGGGACTAGACAGGACAGGGCCAGGCAATATCAGTAATACAGGGACTAGACAGGACAGGGCCAGGCTATATCAGTAATACAGGGACTAGACAGGACAGTGCCAGGCTATATCAGTAATACAGGGACTAGACAGGACAGGGCCAGGCAATATCAGTAATACAGGGACTAGACATTACAGGGCCAGGCTATATCAGTAATACAGGGACTAGACAGGACAGGGCCAGGCAATATCAGTAATACAGGGACTAGACAGTACAGGGCCAGGCAATATCAGTAATACAGGGACTAGACAGTACAGGGCCAGGCAATATCAGTAATACAGGGACTAGACAGGACAGGGCCAGGCTATATCAGTAATACAGGGACTAGACAGTACAGGGCCAGGCTATATCAGTAATACAGGGACTAGACAGGACAGGGCCAGGCTATATCAGTAATACAGGGACTAGACAGTACAGGGCCAGGCTATATCAGTAATACAGGGACTAGACAGGACAGGGCCAGGCTATATCAGTAATACAGGGACTAGACAGGACAGGGCCAGGCTATATCAGTAATACAGGGACTAGACAGGACAGGGCCAGGCTATATTAGTAATACAGGGACTAGACAGGACAGGGCCAGGCTATATCAGTAATACAGGGACTAGACAGGACAGGGCCAGGCTATATTAGTAATAAAGGGACTAGACAGGACAGGGCCAGGCTATATCAGTAATACAGGGACTAGACAGTACAGGGCCAGGCTATATCAGTAATACAGTGACTAGACAGGACAGGGCCAGGCTATATCAGTAATAGAGGGACTAGACAGGACAGGGCCAGGCAATATCAGTAATACAGGGACTAGACAGGACAGGGCCAGGCTATATCAGTAATACAGGGACTAGACAGGACAGGGCCAGGCTATATCAGTAATACAGGGACTGGACAGGACAGGGCCAGGCTATATCAGTAATACAGGGACTAGACAGGACAGGGCCAGGCTATATCAGTAATACAGGGACTAGACAGGACAGGGCCAGGCTATATCAGTAATACAGGGACTAGACAGGACAGGGCCAGGCTATATCAGTAATACAGGGACTAGACAGGACAGGGCCAGGCTATATCAGTAATACAGGGACTAGACAGTACAGGGCCAGGCTATATCAGTAATACAGGGACTAGACAGGACAGGGCCAGGCTATATCAGTAATACAGGGACTAGACAGGACAGGGCCAGGCTATATCAGTAATACAGGGACTAGACAGTACAGGGCCAGGCTATATCAGTAATACAGGGACTAGACAGTACAGGGCCAGGCTATATCAGTAATATAGGGACTAGACAGTACAGGGCCAGGCAATATCAGTAATACAGGGACTAGACAGGAGAGGGCCAGGCTATATCAGTAATACAGGGACTAGACAGGACAGGGCCAGGCTATATCAGTAATACAGGGACTAGACAGTACAGGGCCAGGCAATATCAGTAATACAGGGACTAGACAGTACAGGGCCAGGCTATATCAGTAATACAGGGACTAGACAGGACAGGGCCAGGCTATATCAGTAATACAGGGACTAGACAGGACAGGGCCAGGCTATATCAGTAATACAGGGACTAGACAGGACAGGGCCAGGCAATATCAGTAATACAGGGACTAGACATTACAGGGCCAGGCAATATCAGTAATACAGGGACTAGACAGGACAGGGCCAGGCAATATCAGTAATACAGGGGACTAGACAGGACAGGGCCAGGCTATATCAGTAATACAGGGACTAGACAGGACAGTGCCAGGCTATATCAGTAATACAGGGACTAGACAGGACAGGGCCAGGCAATATCAGTAATACAGGGACTAGACATTACAGGGCCAGGCTATATCAGTAATACAGGGACTAGACAGGACAGGGCCAGGCAATATCAGTAATACAGGGACTAGACAGTACAGGGCCAGGCAATATCAGTAATACAGGGACTAGACAGTACAGGGCCAGGCAATATCAGTAATACAGGGACTAGACAGGACAGGGCCAGGCTATATCAGTAATACAGGGACTAGACAGTACAGGGCCAGGCTATATCAGTAATACAGGGACTAGACAGGACAGGGCCAGGCTATATCAGTAATACAGGGACTAGACAGTACAGGGCCAGGCTATATCAGTAATACAGGGACTAGACAGGACAGGGCCAGGCTATATCAGTAATACAGGGACTAGACAGGACAGGGCCAGGCTATATCAGTAATACAGGGACTAGACAGGACAGGGCCAGGCTATATTAGTAATACAGGGACTAGACAGGACAGGGCCAGGCTATATCAGTAATACAGGGACTAGACAGGACAGGGCCAGGCTATATTAGTAATAAAGGGACTAGACAGTACAGGGCCACGCTATATCAGTAATACAGGGACTAGACAGGACAGGGCCAGGCTATATTAGTAATACAGGGACTAGACAGTACAGGGCCAGGCAATATCAGTAATACAGGGACTAGACAGTACAGAGCCAGGCTATATCAGTAATACAGGGACTAGACAGGACAGGGCCAGGCTATATCAGTAATACAGGAACTAGACAGTACAGGGCCAGGCAATATCAGTAATACAGGAACTAGACAGGACAGGGCCAGGCTTTATCAGTAATACAGGGACTAGACAGGACAGGGCCAGGCTATATCAGTAATACAGGGACTAGACAGTACAGGGCCAGGCTATATCAGTAATACAGGGACTAGACAGGACAGGGCCAGGCTATATCAGTAATACAGGGACAAGACAGGACAGGGCCAGGCTATATCAGTAATACAGGGACTAGACAGTACATGGCCAGGCTATATCAGTAATACAGGGACTAGACAGGACAGGGCCAGGCTATATCAGTAATACAGGGACTAGACAGGACAGGGCCAGGCTATATCAGTAATACAGGGACTAGACAGTACAGGGCCAGGCAATATCAGTAATACAGGGACTAGACAGTACAGAGCCAGGCTATATCAGTAATACAGGGACTAGACAGGACAGGGCCAGGCTATATCAGTAATACAGGAACTAGACAGTACAGGGCCAGGCAATATCAGTAATACAGGAACTAGACAGGACAGGGCCAGGCTTTATCAGTAATACTGGGACTAGACAGGACAGGGCCAGGCTATATCAGTAATACAGGGACTAGACAGTACAGGGCCAGGCTATATCAGTAATACAGGGACTAGACAGGACAGGGCCAGGCTATATCAGTAATACAGGGACTAGACAGGACAGGGCCAGGCTATATCAGTAATACAGGGACTAGACAGGACAGGGCCAGGCCATATCAGTAATACAGGGACTAGACAGGACAGGGCCAGGCTATATCAGTAATACAGGAACTAGACAGTACAGGGCCAGGCAATATCAGTAATACAGGAACTAGACAGGACAGGGCCAGCTTTTATCAGTAATACAGGGACTAGACAGGACAGGGCCAGGCTATATCAGTAATACAGGGACTAGACAGTACAGGGCCAGGCTATATCAGTAATACAGGGACTAGACAGGACAGGGCCAGGCTATATCAGTAATACAGGGACAAGACAGGACAGGGCCAGGCTATATCAGTAATACAGGGACTAGACAGTACATGGCCAGGCTATATCAGTAATACAGGGACTAGACAGGACAGGGCCAGGCTATATCAGTAATACAGGAACTAGACAGTACAGGGCCAGGCAATATCAGTAATACAGGAACTAGACAGGACAGGGCCAGGCTTTATCAGTAATACAGGGACTAGACAGGACAGGGCCAGGCTATATCAGTAATACAGGGACTAGACAGTACAGGGCCAGGCTATATCAGTAATACAGGGACTAGACAGGACAGGGCCAGGCTATATCAGTAATACAGGGACTAGACAGGACAGGGCCAGGCTATATCAGTAATACAGGGACTAGACAGGACAGGGCCAGGCCATATCAGTAATACAGGGACTAGACAGGACAGGGCCAGGCTATATCCACCATCCGCTGCACTTTGATCATTCTGATGTAGGTAGTGTCTCTCTTCTCTCTGGCTTTTTAAAATCATGTCTGTTCTGGGATCTGACCTGCCCAATTAGGGCCCCCTCTCTGCTCCACCCCCAGACTCTGGCTCTGTCCCAAATGACACCCTATTTTCTATATAGCGTACAACTTTTGAACAGGGTGCAAAGGGCTCTGGTCAAACTTAGTGCACTATGTAGGGAATCGGGTCCCCTCTCCACCACCAGACTGTGCCTGTCATTATGAAATCACTGACTGCCCTCTGCCTGCTCCTCGTTGAGAGAGAGAGAGAGAGAGAGAGAGAGAGAGAGAGAGAGAGAGAGAGAGAGAGAGAGAGAGAGAGAGAGAGAGAGAGAGAGAGAGAGAGAGAGAGAGATAGAGATAGAGAGAGAGAGAGAGAGAGAGAGAGAGAGAGAGAGAGCGAGAGAGAGAGAGCGAGAGAGAGAGAGAGAGAGAGAGATCAGATATCAACCTTTTATTTTAGCCTGGTCCTATTAAGTATTTGTTGTAGCCAATGAAAAAAAGTGACAGACATGATACAGCATACTGGCACTCCAAGCTGGTATTAGCCTTCAGTTAGGAGCAGCCATCTTCAGTTAGGAGCAGCCATCGTCAATTAGGAGCAACCATCTCCAGTTAGGAGCAGCCATCTCCAGTGAAATCTGGTATTAGCCTTCCGTTAGGAGTAGCCATCTTCAGTTAGGAGCAGCCATCTCCAGTCAGGAGCAGCCATCTCCAGTTAGGAGCAGCCATCTCCAGTTAGGAGCAGCCATCTCCGGTTAGGAGCAGCCATCTCCGGTTAGGAGCAGCCATCTCCAGTTAGGAGCAGCCCTCTCCAGTTAGGAGCAGTCATCTCCAGTTAGGAGCAGCCATCTCCAGTTAGGAGCAGCCATCTCCGGTTAGGAGCAGCCATCTCCAGTTAGCAGCAGCCATCTCAAGTTAAGAGCAGCCATCTCCAGTTAGGAGCAGCCATCTCCAGTTAGGAGCAGCCATCTCCAGTTAGGAGCAGCCATCTCCGGTTAGGAGCAGCCATCTCCGGTTAGGAGCAGCCATCTCCAGTTAGGAGCAGCCATCTCCAGTTAGGAGCAGTCATCTCCAGTTAGGATCAGCCATCTCCAGTTAGCAGCAGCCATCTCCAGTTAAGAGCAGCCATCTCCAGTTAGCAGCAGCCATCTCCAGTTAAGAGCAGCCATCTCCAGTTAGGAGCATCCATCTCCAGTTAGGAGCAACCATCTCCAGTTAGGAGCAGTCATCTCCAGTTAGGAGCAGCCATCTCCAGTTAGGAGCAGCCATCTCCGGTTAGGAGCAGCCATCTCCAGTTAGCAGCAGCCATCTCAAGTTAAGAGCAGCCATCTCCAGTTAGGAGCAGCCATCTCCAGTTAGGAGCAGCCATCTCCAGTTAGGAGCAGCCATCTCCGGTTAGGAGCAGCCATCTCCGGTTAGGAGCAGCCATCTCCAGTTAGGAGCAGCCATCTCCAGTTAGGAGCAGTCATCTCCAGTTAGGATCAGCCATCTCCAGTTAGCAGCAGCCATCTCCAGTTAAGAGCAGCCATCTCCAGTTAGGAGCATCCATCTCCAGTTAGGAGCAACCATCTCCAGTTAGGAGCAGCCATCTCCAGTGAAATCTGGTATTAGCCTTCAGTTAGGAGCAGCCTTCTCCAGTTAGGAGCATCCATCTCCAGTTAGGAGCAGCCATCTCCAGTGAAATCTGGTATTAGTCTTCAGTTAAGAACATCCATCTTCAGTTAAGAACATCCATCTTCAGTTAGGAGCAGCCATCTTCAGTTAGGAGCAGCAAACTCCAGTTAGGAGCAGCCATCTCCAGTGAAATCTAGTAGTTGCCTTCAATTAGAAGCAGCCCTCTCCAGTAAGGAGCAGCCATCTTCAGTTAGGAGCATTCATCTCCAGTTTGGAGCAGACACCTCCGGTTAGGAGCAGCCATCTTTGGTTAGGAGCAGCCATCTCCAGTTAGTAGCAGCCATCTCCAGTTAGTAGCAGCCATCTCCAGTTATGAACAGCCATCTCCAATTAGGAGTAGGCATCTCCAGTGATATCTGGTATTATACATAAGTTAGGAGCAGCCATCTTTAGTTAGGAGCATCCATCTCCAGATAGTAGCAGCCATCCTCAATTAGGAGCAGCCATCTTCAGTTAGGAACAGCCATCTCCAGTTAGGAGCAGCCATCTTCAGTTAGGAGCAGCAATATCCAGTAAGGAGCAGCCATCTCCAATTAGGAGCAGCAGTCTCCAGTGAAATCTGATATTAGCCTTCAGTTAGGGGCAGCCATCTCCAGTGAATCTTGTATTAGCCTTCAGTTAGGAGCAGCCATCTCTGGTTAGGAGCAGCCATCTCCAGTTAGGAGCAGCCATCTCAAGTTAGGATCAGCAATCTTCAGTTAGGAGCAGCCATGTCCAGTTAGGAGCAGCCATCTCCAGTTAGGAGCAGCCATCTCCAGTTAGGAGCAGTCGTCTTCAGTTAGGAGCAGCCATATTCAGTTAGGAGCAGCCAACTCCAGTTCGGAGCAGCCATCTCCAGTTAGGAGCAGCCATCTCCAGTGAAATCTAGTAGTTGCATTCAATTAGATGCAGCCCTCTCCAGTAAGGAGCAGCCATCTTCAGTTAGGAGCATTCATCTCCAGTTAAGAGCAGACACCTCCGGTTAGGAGCAGCAATCTCTGGTTAGGAGCAGCCATCTCCAGTTAGGAGCATCCATCTCCAGTTAGGAGCAACCATCTCCAGTTAGGAGCAGCCATGTCCAGTGAAATCTGGTATTAGCCTTCAGTTAGGAGCAGCCTTCTCCAGTTAGGAGCATCCATCTCCAGTTAGGAGCAGCCATCTCCAGTGAAATCTGGTATTAGTCTTCAGTTAAGAACATCCATCTTCAGTTAAGAACATCCATCTTCAGTTAGGAGCAGCCATCTTCAGTTAGGAGCAGCCATCTCCAGTGAAATCTAGTAGTTGCCTTCAATTAGAAGCAGCCCTCTCCAGTAAGGAGCAGCCATCTTCAGTTAGGAGCATTCATCTCCAGTTAGGAGCAGACACCTCCGGTTAGGAGCAGCCATCTTTGGTTAGGAGCAGTCATCTCCAGTTAGTAGCAGCCATCTCCAGTTAGGAACAGCCATCTCCAATTAGGAGTAGGCATCTCCAGTGATATCTGGTATTATACATAAGTTAGGAGCAGCCATCTTTGGTTAGGAGCATCCATCTCCAGATAGGAGCAGCCATCCTCAATTTAGAGCAGCCATCTTCAGTTAGGAACAGCCATCTCCAGTTAGGAGCAGCCATCTTCAGTTAGGAGCAGCAATATCCAGTAAGGAGCAGCCATCTCCAATTAGGAGCAGCAGTCTCCAGTGAAATCTGATATTAGCCTTCAGTTAGGGGCAGCCATCTCCAGTGAATCTTGTATTAGCCTTCAGTTAGGAGCATCCATCTCCAGATAGGAGCAGCCATCCTCAATTAGGAGCAGCCATCTTCAGTTAGGTACAGCCATCTCCAGTTAGGAGCAGCCATCTTCAGTTAGGAGCAGCCATCTCCAATTAGGAGTAGGCATCTCCAGTGATATCTGGTATTATACATAAGTTAGGAGCAGCCATCTTTGGTTAGGAGCATCCATCTCCAGATAGGAGCAGCCATCCTCAATTTAGAGCAGCCATCTTCAGTTAGGAACAGCCATCTCCAGTTAGGAGCAGCCATCTTCAGTTAGGAGCAGCAATATCCAGTAAGGAGCAGCCATCTCCAATTAGGAGCAGCAGTCTCCAGTGAAATCTGATATTAGCCTTCAGTTAGGGGCAGCCATCTCCAGTGAATCTTGTATTAGCCTTCAGTTAGGAGCAGCCATCTCTGGTTAGGAGCAGCCATCTCCAGTTAGGAGCATCCATCTCCAGTTAGGAGCAACCATCTCCAGTTAGGAGCAGCCATCTCCAGTGAAATCTGGTATTAGCCTTCAGTTAGGAGCAGCCTTCTCCAGTTAGGAGCATCCATCTTCAGTTAGGAGCAGCCAACTCCAGTTAGGAGCAGCCATCTCCAGTGAAATCTAGTAGTTGCCTTCAATTAGAAGCAGCCCTCTCCAGTAAGGAGCAGCCATCTTCAGTTAGGAGCATTCATCTCCAGTTAGGAGCAGACACCTCCGGTTAGGAGCAGCCGTCTTTGGTTAGGAGCAGCCATCTCCAGTTAGTAGCAGCCATCTCCAGTTAGGAACAGCCATCTCCAATTAGGAGTAGGCATCTCCAGTGATATCTGTTATTATACACAAATTAGGAGCAGCCATCTTTATTTAGGAGCATCCATCTCCAGATAGGAGCAGCCATCCTCAATTAGGAGCAGCCATCTTCAGTTAGGAACAGCCATCTCCAGTTAGGAGAAGCTATCTTCAGTTAGGAGCAGCAATATCCAGTAAGGAGCAGCCATCTCCAATTAGGAGCAGCCATCTCCAGTGAAATCTGATATTAGCCTTCAGTTAGGGGCAGCCATCTCCAGTTAATCTTGTATTAGCCTTCAGTTAGGAGCAGCCATCTCTGGTTAGGAGCAGCCATCTCCGGTTAGGAGCAGCCATCTCAAGTTAGGAGCAGCAATCTTCAGTTAGGAGCAGCCATGTACAGTTAGGAGCAGCCATCTCCAGTTAGGAGCAGCCATCTCCAGTTAGGAGCAGTCGTCTTCAGTTAGGAGCAGCCATCTTCAGTTAGGAGCAGCCAACTCCAGTTCGGAGCAGCCATTTTCAGTTAGGAGCAGCCAACTCCAGTGAAATCTGGTATTAGCCTTTACTTAGGAACTGCCATCTCCAGTTAGGAGCAACCATCTCCAGTTAGTAGCAGCCATCTCCTGTTAGGAACGGCCATCTCCAATTAGGAGTAGGCATCTCCAGTGATATCTGGTATTATACATAAGTTAGGAGCAGCCATCTTAGGTTAGGAGCTTCCATCTCCAGATAGGAGCAGGCATCCTCAATTAGGAGCAGCCATCTTCAGTTAGGAACAGCCATCTCCAGTTAGGAGCAATCATCTTCAGTTTAGGAGCAGCAATATCCAGTAAGGAGCAGCCATCTCCAGTTAGGAGCAGTCGTCTTCAGTTAGGAGCAGCCATCTCCAGTTAGGAGCATTCATCTTCAGTTATAAGCATTTATCTCCTGTTAGGAGCAGCCATCTCCAGTTAGGAGCAGCAATCTTCAGTTATGAGCAGCCATCTCCAGTTAGGAACAGCCATCTCCAGTTAGGAGCAGCAATCTTCAGTTAGGAGCAGCCATGTCCAGTTACGAGCAGCCATCTCCAGTTAGGAGCAGCCATCTCCAGTTAGGAGCAGCCATCTCCAGTTAGGAGCAGCCATCTCCAGTTAGGAGCAGCTATCTCCAGTTAGGAGCAGTCGTCTTCAGTTAGGAGCAGTCATCTCCAGTTAGGAGCAGCCATCTCCAGTTAGGAGCAGCCCTCTCAAGTTAGGAGCAGCCGTCTCCAGTGAAATCTGGTATTAGCCTTCAGTTAGGAACAGCCATCTCCAATTAGGAGCAGCCATCTCCAATTAGGAGCAGCCATCTCCAGTTAGGAGCATTCATCTCCAGTTAGGAGCAGCCATCTCCAGTTAGGAGCAGCCATCTCCAGTTAGGAGCAGCCATCTCCAGTTAGGAGCAGCTATCTCCAGTTAGGAGCAGTCGTCTTCAGTTAGGAGCAGTCATCTCCAGTTAGGAGCAGCCATCTCCAGTTAGGAGCAGCCCTCTCAAGTTAGGAGCAGCCGTCTCCAGTGAAATCTGGTATTAGCCTTTAGTTAGGAACAGCCATCTCCAATTAGGAGCAGCCATCTCCAATTAGGAGCAGCCATCTCCAGTTAGGAGCATTCATCTCCAGTTAGGAGCAGCCATCTCCGGTTAGGAGCAGCCAACTCCGGTTAGGAGCAGCCATCTCCAGTTAGGAGCATTCATCTTCAGTTAGGAGCAGCCATCTCTGGTTAGGAGCAGCCAACTCCGTTTAGGAGCAGCCAACTCCAGTTAGGAGCAGCCATCTTCAGTTAGGAGCAGCCATCTCCGGTTAGGAGCAGCCATCTCCAGTTAGGAGCAGCCATCTCCAGTGAAATCTTGCAGACAATTGAAAGAGGAAATGAGTGAGCATTGCTGTTTCATCTTATGCAGAAAAGGTCAAGTATCAGAACTAATGCAAATGTATTTTTTTTTGTGTAGGAAATCTGGACCTGCCCTGCTGCTGTTAAGGTGGTACTGTCTACACTGAAATAGAGGGATTATTTGTTTGACTTTGATTCCATTTAATCTCGTTTAATGTCAGATTCAGATTTATGATGAATACAAGTATTTTTACATTTTATTGATCAATGTTAGGTAACGTTAGGTGACATTAGATGATCATTTCACTAAACAAAAAAAAACAGGCATATTATAGTGGAGGAGTTATCTAGGTGCAATATCTCAACCTTAGCAGTGTGGTGTTGTTGTTGTCATCTCAACCTTAGCAGTGTGGTGTTGTTGTTGTCATCTCAACCGTAGCAGTGTGGTGTTGTTATTGTCATCTCAACCGTAGCAGTGTGGTGTTGTTATTGTCATCTCAACCTTAGCAGTGTGGTGTTGTTGTTGTCATCTCAACCTTAGCAGTGTGGTGTTGTTGTTGTCATCTCAACCTTAGCAGTGTGGTGTTGTTGTTGTCATCTCAACCTTAGCAGTGTGGTGTTGTTGTTGTCATCTCAACCTTAGCAGTGTGGTATTGTTGTTGTCATCTCAACCTTAGCAGTGTGGTGTTGTTGTCATCTCAACCTTAGCAGTGTGGTGTTGTTGTTGTCATCTCAACCTTAGCAGTGTGGTGGTGTTGTTGCCTACACATCCAGTCCTAGCCTGGCCCCATGCTGCTGATTAGACAACTATTTTTTCATTGTCAAATCATAACAAATTGTATTTGTCAAATGCTTCGGAAACAACAGGTGAAATGCTTACAACAATGCAGAGAGAAAAAAATTGAAATAATTTTAAAAAACAATAACATGAGGAATAAATACACAATGCTATATACACGGGGTACCAGTACCGAGTTGATGTGCAGGGGTACAAGGTAATTGAGGTGGATATATACATATAGGTAGGGATAAAGTGACTAGACAACAGGATAGATAATAGACAGTAGCAGCAGTATACTGTAGGTAGGGGTAAAGTGACTAGACAACAGGATAGATAATAGACAGTAGCAGCAGTATACTGTAGGTAGGGGTAAAGTGACTAGACAACAGGATAGATAATAGACAGTAGCAGCAGTATACTGTAGGTAGGGGTAAAGGGACTAGACAACAGGATAGATAATAGACAGTAGCAGCAGTATACTGTAGGTAGGGGGTAAAGTGACTAGGCAACAGGATAGATAATAGACAGTAGCAGCAGTATACTGTAGGTAGGGGTAAAGTGACTAGGCAACAGGATAGATAATAGACAGTAGCAGCAGTATACTGTAGGTAGGGGTAAAGTGACTAGGCAACAGGATAGATAATAGACAGTAGCAGCAGTATACTGTAGGTAGGGGTAAAGTGACTAGGCAACAGGATAGATAATAGACAGTAGCAGCAGTATACTGTAGGTAGGGGTAAAGTGACTAGAAAACAGGATAGATAATAGACAGTAGCAGCAGTATACTGTAGGTAGGGGTACAGTGACTAGACAGCAGGATAGATAATAGACAGTAGCAGCAGTATACTGTAGGTAGGGGTAAAGTGACTAGACAACAGGATAGATAATAGACAGTAGCAGCAGTATACTGTAGGTAGGGGTAAAGTGACTAGGCAACAGGATAGATAATAGACAGTAGCAGCAGTATACTGTAGGTAGGGGTAAAGTGACTAGAAAACAGGATAGATAATAGACAGTAGCAGCAGTATACTGTAGGTAGGGGTACAGTGACTAGACAGCAGGATAGATAATAGACAGTAGCAGCAGTATACTGTAGGTAGGGGTAAAGTGACTAGACAACAGGATAGATAATAGACAGTAGCAGCAGTATACTGTAGGTAGGGGTAAAGTGACTAGACAACAGGATAGATAATAGACAGTAGCAGCAGTATACTGTAGGGAGGGGTAAAGTGACTAGGCAACAGGATAGATAATAGACAGTAGCAGCAGTATACTGTAGGTAGGGGTAAAGTGACTAGACAACAGGATAGCTAATAGACAGTAGCAGCAGTATACTGTAGGTAGGGGTAAAGTGACTAGACAACAGGATAGATAATAGACAGAAACAGCAGCGTATGTCATGAGGCAAATGAGTTGCAACGAGGGTCAGTGCAGATAGTTAAATAGTTAACCAATAGCTACCCGGACAAACTATTTATCATTCTTATGGTTTGGGGGTCGAAGCTGTTCAGGGTCCTGTTGGTTCCAGACTTAGTGCATCGGTACCGCTTGCCGTGCGATAGCAGAGAGAACAGTCTATGACTTGGGTGGCTGGAGCCTTTGACAATTTTTAGGGCCTTCCTCTGACAACGCCTGGTATAGATGTCCTGGATGGCAGGAAGCTCGCCCAAGTGATGTACTGGGCCGTACACACTACCCTCTGTAGCCTCTTGCGGTCGGAGGCCGAGCAGTTGACATACCAGGCGGGGATGCAGACAGTCAAATTGCTTTCAATGGTGCAGCTGTATAACTTTTTGAGGATCTGAGGGCCCATGCCGAATCTTTTCAGTCTCCTGAAGGGGAAGAGGAGTTGTCGTGCCTTCTTCACGACTGTGTTGGTGTGTTTGGATCATGATAGATCCTTGGTGATGTGGACACTGAAGAACTTTAAGCTCTTGACCCGCTCCACTACAGCCCCGTCTGTGTGGATGAGGGCGTGTTCGGCCCTCCGTTTCCTGTAGTCCATGATCAACTCTTTTGTCTTGCTGGTGTTAATGGAGAGGTTGTTGTCCTCGTACCACACTCCCAGGTCACTGATCTCCTCCCTATAGGCTGTCTCATTGTCGTCGGTGATCAGGCCAACCACCGTTGTGTCGTCAGCAAACTTAATGATGGTGTTGGAGTCATGTGCGGTCACAGGGAGTACAGGAGGGACTGAGCACGCACCCCTGAGGGGCTCCTGTGTTGAGGATCAGCGTGGCAGATGTGTTGTTGCCTACCCTTACCACCTGGGGGCGGCCCGCCAGGAAGTCCAGGATCCAGTTGCAGAGGTAGGTGTTTAGTCCCAGGGTCCTTAGCTTAGTGATGAGCTTGGAGAGCACTATGGTGTTGAATGCTGAGCTGTAGTCAATGAACAGCTTTCTAACATAGGTGTTCTTCTTGTCCAGGTGGAAGAAGGCAGTGTGGAGTGCAATACAGATTGCTTCATCTGTGGATCATTTGGGGCGGTATGTGAATTGGAATGGGTCCAGAGTGTCTGGGATGGTAGTGTTGATGTGAGCCATGACCAGCCTTTCAAAGCATTTCATGGCTACAGATGTGAGTGCTATGGGGCAATAGTCTTTTAGGCAGGTTACCTTCGCATTCTTGGGCACAGGGACTATGGTGGTCTGCTTGAAACATGTAGGTATTACAGATTGGGTCAGGGAGAGTTTGAAAATGTCAGAGAAGACACTTGCCAGTTGGTCAGCGCATGTTCTGAGTACGCGTCCTGGTAATCCGTCTGGCCCCGCAGCCTTGTGAATGTTGACCTGTTTAAAGGTCTTACTCACATCGGCTACGGAGAGCGAAAGCACACAGTTGTCCGGAACAGCTGGTGCTCTCATGCGTGGTTCAGTTTTGCTTGCCTCAAAGCGAGCATAGAAGGTATTTAGCACGTCTGGTAGGCTCATGTTACTGGGCAGCTCATGGCTGGGTTTCCCTTTGTAATCTGTGATAATTTGCAAGCCCTGCCACATCCGACGAGCATCAAAGCCGGCGTAGTAGGAGTCAATCTTAGTCCTGTATTGCCGTTTTGACTGTTTGATGGCTCGTCGGAAGTCGTAGAGGGATTTCTTATAAGCGTCTAGATTAGTGTCCCACTCCTTGAAAGCGGCAGCTCTAGCCTTTAGCTAAGTGCGGATGTTGCCTGTAATCCATGGCTTCTGGTTGGGATATGTACGTACAGTCACTGTGAGGACAACGTCGTCGATGCACTTATTGATGAAGCCGGTGACTGATGTGGTAAACTCCTCAATGCCATCGGATGAATCCCGGAACATATTCTAGTCTGTGCTAGCGAAACAGTCCTGTAGCTTAGCATCTGCTTCATTGGACCACTTCCATATTGAGCGCGTCACTGGTACTTCCTGTTTGAGTTTTTGCTTGTAAGCAGGAATCAGGAGGATAGATTTATGGTCAGATTTGTCAAATGGAGGGTGAGGGAGAGCTTTGTATGCGTTTCCTACTGGTCGAAATGAGGTAAGACCCACATAAAAAAAAGAAAAAAAAACATAGGATATTACAGTTCTTCAGATCCCGTTGATAGGATTGTCTCGTACGGAGCTCTCGAACCTGTTGACATGACAATGAGGAAATACAGAGAGGAGCTGGAAACATACTGGATTAGACCAGTGAAGTCCTGGGGGTTGAACTCTGATGTATTCTGAGTGGGAGGTAGAACCACCATCCGTCCATCTGTCCATCATCCTCCACACGGAAGCAGTAGTCTTACCCCGCTACATCAAACACAATTATATCATTTCTAAATGAAATTATCTCAGAGAGATGGTACATCTAGTCGGTCTGTCTTTAAGTAACCTTCCATGTAATTAGTCCCAAAGTGCAGTAGAAAATTTAACGGATGTTCCTACTGCTTTTGTTGTGACATACGTAACCTATATCATGGGGATTGAGGATTGATATACTCCTCTTGGAGTTCCTAGACCATTGCAGTAATTACATGTATTCACAGCTTTCCATTATCCTGGGTCCAGAACTCCTGGGGCTTCAACATTTTCTTTCAAGCATGTTTGGTGAGAGAACGACAGAGGAAGAGAAGAGTGGATAGGAGAGGGGGAGGGTAGGGAAGAGGAGAGGAGAGGATGAGAGGGAGAGGAGAGGAGAG